>NC_041383.1:116513819-116537848 GCF_002162155.2 Triticum dicoccoides
GGATGGAAATGAGCATGAGGACATAGCTAGGGTTTCGGGGTTGGTGTGAAAGGGTCAAGGACTGCCGTTGGATCCGCGAGCATCCGACGGTGTGCAATGCATGATCCGCGTGAGACGTCCACGGACCAATCAGAGTGCAGTAAGACATTATGACCATCTAAATTGGTCGTAGTTGACTAAAAATAATGTGTTAAAATCATGTTAGCTATTTTATGACCCGAGAAATTCAACAAGAAAATGTAAAACCTTCTCACTTTGTCACCAAATGTGGACAAGTTTCCAGGAAAAATAATAAACATAAAATGATATAAATATATTTAAAAAGGTGCCATGAGAAATGAGTTTTTTTGGCAAAAAAATCATTTCCTATTTTTTTTGAGTGCCCCAAATGAGGTTTTTTTGTGAAGGACCTACCAAATAATTCTTGCAAGATTGGATCAAATCATTTTTCTAAATTACTAGGCCATATTTAATGCACAATTGACCAAATGGTTGGGTGTAAAAAGTTTTGATCCACCTCTGGTGAAAAAGACAAATTTCCGCTGATTCAGTTGGAAGCGGGTCAAATTTGAACTGCAACTGCCTCATAGTTTGCTCTTTATTTTTTCCAAAAATCATTTCTAGGTACATAAGTATCTATTTAATTAGAGAAACATCAAAAGTTTTCCAAGATTCAACCACTAGCTTAGAACGGTCAAGCCCGCCGTTTTGACCGCATTTTGAAACGGGCATAAAAATTCAAAAAAAATCAAAAAATTGGAAAACCTTCGCATTGTGTCATTATATGTGACCAAGTTTCCACGAAGAATAATAATCTTGTAATACGGAAATTATTTTAAAAAAGTGTTCTAAAAAATGAGCTATCATGCGTGAAGATTCGTGGCTTTCAAGCGAAATGATCAATCTTATGTCCACATTCATGGCATAGTTTGTTCAAATGATCTCATATTGTGCACAAGGGTGCATCTTGGAATTCCAAACAATGTTTCCTAAGGAAGTTTTCATTTTCTTTGCACGGAAAATTCATTTTCCATTTTTCGAGTGCCCGAAAGGAGGTTTTCTTGTGAAGGACCTACCAAATAATTGTTGCAAAAATGGACCAAATCAATTTTATAAAATACTAGGACATATATAATGCACAATTGACCAAATAGTTGGGTGAAAAAAGTTTTGATACACCTCTGGTGAAAAAGACAAATTCCTGCCGATTCAGCTGGAAGCGGGTCAAATTTGAACTGCAGCTGCCTCATAGTTTGCTCTTTTTTTTCCAAAAATCATTTCTAGGTAAATAAGTATCTATTTAATTAGAGAAACACCAAAAAAATTCCAAGATTCAACCACTAGCTTGGAACGGTCAAGCCCGCCGTTTTGATCGCATTTTAAAACGGCATAAAAAATTCAAAAAAAATCAAAAAATTGGAAAACCTTCGCATTGTGTCATTATATGTGACTAAGTTTCCAGGAAAAATAATAAACTTGTAATACGGTAATTATTTTAAAAAAGTGTTCTCAGAAATGAGCTATGAAGTGTGAAGATTCATGGCTTTCAAGCCAAATGATCAATCTTATGGCCACATTCATGGCATAGTTTGTTCAAATGATCTCATATTGTGCACAAGGGTGCATATTGGAATGGCAAACAATGTTGCCTAAGGAAGTTTTCATTTTCTTTGGACGAAAAAACCATTTTTCATTTTTCGAGTGCATGAAATGATTTTTTTGTGAAGGACCTACCATATATTTGTTGCAAAATTGGACCTAATCAATTTTATAAAATACTAGGGCATATTTAATGCACAATTGACAAAATGGTTGTGTGTCAAATTTTTTGATCCACCTCTGGTGAAAAAGACAAATTCCCGTCGATTCAGTTGGAAGCGGGTCAAATTTGAACTGCAGCTGCCTCATAGTTTGCTCTTTATTTTTTCTAAAAATCATTTCTAGGTAAATAAGTATCTATTTAATCAGAAATACATGGTTTGATGGCGAGACATCGAGGTTTGGACGGTGGCCGAGGGCCCCAACACTAGAGCGCGTAAGCTCGCATGCCCGCCGCGTGGTCACCGCGTGACCGTTGCGTTGCCATGTGTTCTGGGCGGCCTAGAAATGTCTAGTGGGTTGGGCATTCCCCAGGTAGGTGCTAGGAAGAAAATCACAACATAAGATTCTCAGGAGGAGACCGATCGATGCGCAAACATGAATAAGCAGCCAAGTGTTTGATTTGCGGTACGGGAAATGCACATGGCTAATGGGTGTGAGTTTTGGCTGAGGATGATCAGTTACTAAGAAGACCGTCTTTACAAATTTTCACCTCAAAAGGAGGAGCCTAGGTGGTACTTGCTTTACAAAGTACCACACTGGACATAAATACGAATGTTGAAGCTGGGCTCAAAATAATGAATGGATTGAGCTGACATTTGGTGGAGGATGGTTATTTGGGCATAGGAAAGCACTGTAGAAAATGGATACCATTTGGCCATGCCAAAGTGGTACTTCCTTCACAAAGTGCTGCTCTGAACAGAATAGGAAAATGAACATTTTCGAATTATTTTTGAACTAGGAAAGGAATGTTTTTGATAGATCTGATGAAGATATGATCCAAAACATTTATGAGAATTTTTTGGGAATTTTTGGAATAACAGAAATATAGGTTGCTTCACAACCTAGGGCAAAAACTGCCAGATGCATGGACATGACACATAGGCAAAACTGATGAGATGGCGCATAGTCATCACAACCTACCACAATCTACAAGGCTATGACCATCTATATTGGTCATTAACAACTAGAAATAAGGCAGCGGACTAGCACTGTTTGCTTTGTGACCATTTCGTGTAAGGAAATTACGACCTTTCTGACCAAAATGGTCGCAATGGTTTAGGGTTTGGAGCCCCCCGAACAGCTTTTGACCAATTGGTCTGAAATGGTCATAGATCTATGACCAATTCTTCCAGGGTCACTGACAAAGGTCACTAGTTGACATATTTCTTGTAGTGATAAGTCGAGCTTTGTAAACAATAACATTACCATCTGCGCCAGTCTTCTTCTTAAAGATCCATTTATTTTCTATGGCTTGCCGATCATCGGGCAAATCCACCAAAGTCCACACTTTGTTCTCATACATGGATCCCATCTCAGATTTCATGGCTGAGGGAGTCCTGGATAAGGGGGTACCCGGACAGCCGAACTATGTACTTTGGCCGGACTGTTGGACTATGAAGATACACGATTGAAGACTTCGTCCCATGTCCGGATGGGACTCTCCTTTGCGTGGAAGGCAAGCTTGGCGATTCGGATGATAGTTCTCCTTCTCTGTAACCGACTCTGTGTAACCCTAGCCCCCTCCGGTGTCTATATAAACCGGAGGCTTTAGTCCGTAGGACAACACCAATCATACCATAGGCTAGCTTCTAGGGTTTAGCCTCTACGATCTCGTGGTAGATCAACTCTTGTAATACTCATATCATCACGATCAATCAAGAAGGAAGTAGGGTATTACCTCCATCGAGAGGGCCCGAACCTGGGTAAAACATCGTGTCCCCAGTCTCCTATTACCATTAACCTTAGACGCACGGTTCGGGACCCCCTACCCGAGATCCGCCGGTCTTGACACCGACATTGTGTTGGGGAACGCAGCAGAAATTCAAAAAATTTACTACGAGTCACCAAGATCTACCTATGGAGAGACTAGCAATGAGGGGAAGGAGAGTGCATCTACATACCCTTATAGATCGCTAAGCGGAAGCATTCAAGAGAACGGGGTTGAAGGAGTCGTACTCGTCGTGATCCAAATCAACAGAGATCCTAGTGCCGAACGGACGGCACCTCCGCGTTCAACACACGTATAGCCCGGTGACGTCTCCCATGCCTTGATCCAGCAAGGAGAGAGGGAGAGGTTGAGGAAGACTCCATCCAGCAGCAGCACAACGGCATGGTGGTGATGGAGGAGCGTGGCAATCCTGTAGGGCTTTGCCTAGCACCGCGGGAGAGGAGGAGAAAGAGAGGTAGGGCTGCGCCAGGGAGAGGTGGAAACTCTAGTGTTTGTAGCCCCAAATACCTCAAGTATATATAGGGGAGAGGGAGGGGGCTGCGCCCCCTCTAGGGTTCCCACCCCAAGGGGTGCGGCAGCCCCAAACCCATCTAGGGTGGCGGCCAAGGGGGGAAAGGGGGAAACTTGCCCCCCAAGCAAGGTGGAGGCGCCCCCTCCCCAAACCCTAGGCGCCTTGGGCCCTTGTGGGGGGGGGGGGCGCACCAGCCCACCTGGGGCTGGTCCCCTCCCACACATGGCCCATGCAGCCCTTTGGGGCCGGTGGCCCCACTTGGTGGACCCCTGGGACCCTCCCGGTGGTCCCGGTACGTTACCGATAACACCCGAAACTTTTCCGGTGCCCAAAACAGGACTTCCCATATATAAATCATTACCTCCAGACCATTCCGAAACTCCTCGTGACGTCCGGGATCTCATCCAGGACTCCGAACAACATTCGGTAACCACATACAAACTTCCTTTATAACCATAGCGTCATCGAACCTTAAGTGTGTAGACCCTACGGGTTCGGGAACCATGCAAACATGACCGAGACATTCTCCGGTCAATAACCAACAGCGGGATCTGGATACCCATGTTGGCTCCCACATGTTCCACGATGATCTCATTGGATGAACCACGATGTCAAGGACTCAATCAATCCCGTATACAATTCCCTTTGTCTAGCGGTATTGTACTTGCCCAAGATTCGATCGTTGGTATGCCAATACCTTGTTCAATCTCGTTACCGGCAAGTCTCTTTACTCGTTCCGTAACACATCATCCCGTGATCAACCCCTTGGTCACATTGTGCACATTATGATGATGTCCTACCGAGTGGGCCCACAGATACCTCTCCGTTACATGGAGTGTCAAATCCCAGTCTCGATTCGTGCCAACCCAACAGACACTTTAGGAGATACCCGTAGTGCACCTTTATAGCCACCCAGTTACGTTGTGACGTTTGGTACACCCAAAGCATTCCTACGGTATCCGGGAGTTGCACAATCTCATGGTCTAAGGAAATGATACTTGACATTAGAAAAGCTTTAGCATACGAACTACATGATCTTTGTGCTAGGCTTAGGATTGGGTCTTGTCCATCACATCATTCTCCTAATGATGTGATCTCGTTATCAACGGCATCCAATGTCCATGGTCAGGAAACCGTAACCATCTATTGATCAACGAGCTAGTCAACTAGAGGCTTACTAGGGACATGGTGTTGTCTATATACCCACACATGTATCTGAGTTTCCTATCAATACAATTATAGCATGGATAATAAACGATTATCATGAACAAGGAAATATAATAATAACTAATTTATTATTGCCTGTAGGGCATATTTCTAACAGTCTCCCACTTGCACTAGAGTCAATAATCTAGTTCACATCGCCATGTGATTAACACTCACAGGTCACATCGCCATGTGACCAACATCCAAAGAGTTTACTAGTGTCACTATACTAGTTCACATCATCATGTGATTAAGACTCAATGAGTTCTGGGGTTTGATCATGTTTTTCTTGTGAGAGAGGTTTTAGTCGACGGGTCTACAACATTCAGATCCGTATGTACTTCACAAATCTCTAGGTCATATTGTAAATGCTGCTTCCACGCTCCACTTGGAGCTATTCCAAATGGTTGCTCCACTATACGTATCCGGTTTGCTACTCAGAGTCATTCGGATAGGTGTCAAAGCTTGCATCGACGTAACCCTTTACGTCGAACTCTTTATCACCTCCATAATCGAGAAACATGTCCTTATTCCTCTAAGGATAATTTTGACCGCTATCTGGTGATCCACTCCTTGATCACCTTTGTACCCTCTTGCCAGATATGTAGCAAGGTACACATCAGGTGCGGTACACAGCATAGCATACTGTAGAGCCTACGTCTAAAGCATAGGGGACGACCTCCGTCCTTTCTCTCTTTTCTGCCATGGTCAAGCTTTAAGTCTTAACTTCATACCTTACATCTCAGGCAAGAACTCCTTTGACTGATCCATCTTGAACACCTTCAAGATCATGTCAAGGTATATGCTCATTTGAAAGTACCATTAAGCATTTTTGATCTATCCCTATAGATCTTGATGCTCAATGTTCAAGTAGCTTAATCCAGGTTTTCATTTGTAAAACACTTTTCAAATAACCCTATATGCTTTCCAGAAACTCTACATCATTTCTGATCAACAATATGTCAACAACATATACTCATCAGAAATTCTATAGTGCTCCCACTCACTTCTTTGAAAATACAAGTTTCTCGTAAACTTTGTATAAACCCAAAATCTTTGATCATCTTATCAAATTGTATATTCCAACTCTGAGATTCTTACTCCAGTCCATGGAAGGATCGCTGGAGCTAGCATACCTTTTAGCATGCTTAGGATCGACAAAAACATTTCTGATTGTATCACATACAACATTTCCTTACGAAAACTGGTAAGGAAACTTGTTTTGACATCCATCTGCCAGATTTCATAAATGCAGCTAATGCTAACATGATTCCGACGGACTTAAGCATCGCTACGGATGAGAAAATCTCATCGTAGTCAACTCCTTGAACTTGTGAAAAACTCTTTGCCACAAGTCGAGCTTCATAGACGGTGACATCACCGTCCACATCCGTCTTCTTCTTAAAGATCCATTTATCTCAATGGCTTGCCGTTCATCGGGCAAGTCCACCAAAGTCCATGCTTTGTTCTGATACATGGATCCTATCTCGGATTTCATGGCTTCTAACCATTTGTCGGAATATGGGCCACCATCGCTTCTCCATAGCTCATAGGTTCATTGTTGTCTAGCAACATGACCTTCAAGACAGGATTACTGTACCACTCTGAAGTAGTACGCATCCTTGCCACCCTACGAGGTATGGTAGTGACTTGATCCAAAACTTCATGATCACTATCATAAGTTTATAGTTCAATTGGTGTAGGCGCCACAGGAACAACTTCCTGTGCCCGGCAACACACTAGTTGAAGTGATGGTTCAATAACCTCATCAAGTCTCCACCATCCTCCCACTCAATTCTTTCAAGAGAAACTTTTCCTCGAGAAGGGACCTGTTTCTAGAAACAATCCCTATTGCTTTCGGATCTGAATTAGGAGGTATACCCAACTGTTTTGGGTGTCCTATGAAGATGCATTTTATCCGCTTTGCGTTCGAGCTTATCAACCTGAAACTTTTTCACATAAGCGTCGCAGCCCCAAACTTTTAAGAAACGACAACTTAGGTTTCTCCAAACCATAGTTCAAACGGTGTCGTCTCAACGGAATTACGTGCTGCCCTATTTTAAAGTGAATGCGGTTGTCTCTAGTGCCTAACCCATGAACGATAGTGGTAATTTGATAAGAGACATCATGGTACGCACCATATCCAATAGGGTGCAACTATGATGTTCGGACACACCATCACACTATGGTGTTCCAGGCGGTATTAATTGTGAAACAATTTCCACAATGTCTTAATTGCGTGCCAAAGCTCGTAACTCAGATACTCATCTCTATGATCATATCATAGACATTTTATCCTCTTGTCACGATAATCTTCAACTTCACTCTGAAATTACTTGAACCTTTCAATGATTCAGACTTGTGTTTCATCAAGTAAATACACTTAGCATCTACTCAAATCATCTGTGAAGTAAGAACATAACGATATCCACTGCGTGCCTCGACACTCATTGGACAGCACACATCAAAATGTATTACTTCCAACAAGTTGCTCTCTTGTTCCATCTTACTGAAAACGAGGCTTTTTAGTCATCTTGCCCATGTGGTATGATTTGCATGTCTCAAGTGCTTCAAAATCAAGTGAGTCCCAACGATCCATCTGCATGGAGTTTCTTCATGCGTACATACCAATAGACATGGTTTGCATGTCTCAAACTTTTCAAAAACAAGTGAGTCCAAAGATCCATCAACATGGAGCTTCTTCATGCGTTTTTATGACTTACATGGCAGTGCCACAAGTAGGTGGTACTATCATTACTATCTTGTATCTTTTTGCATGAACATGTGTATCACTACAATCGAGATTCAAGAAACCATTCATTTTAGGTGCAATACCATTGAAGGTATTATTCAAAAGCCAGAGTAACCATTATCCTCCTTAAATGAATAACCGTATTGCGATAGACATAATACAATCATGTCTATGCTCAACGCAAACACCAAATAACAATTATTTAGGTTTAACACCAATCTCGATGGTAGAGGGAGTATACGATGCTTGATCATATCAAACTTGGAAACAGTTCCAACACATATCGTCATCTCACTTTTAGCTAGTCTCCGTTTATTCCATAGCTTTTATTTCGAGTTACTAACACTTAGCAACCGAACCGGTATCTAATACTCTGGTGCTACTAGGAGTACTAGTAAAGTACACATTAACATAATGTATATCCAATATACTTCTATCGACCTTGCCAGCCTTCTCATCTACCAAGTATCTAGGGTAATTCTGCTCCAGTGGATGTTCCCTTTATTACAGAAGCACTGAGTCTCGAGTTTGGGTTCAACCTTGGGTTTCTTCACTAGAGTAGCAGCTGATTTGCCATTTCATGAAGTATCCCTTCTTGCCCTTGCCCTTCTTGAAACTAGTGGTTTCACCAACCATCAACAATTGATGCTCCTTCTTGATTTCTACTTTCGCAGTGTCCAACATCGTGAATATTTCAAGGATCATCATATCTATCCCTGATATGTTATAGTTCATCACGAAGCTCTAGTAGCTTGGTGGCAATGATTTTGGAGAAACATCACTATCTCATCTGGAAGATTAACTCCCACTTGATTCAAGTGAGCTTTTCTCCCTTAGTTTGTAGGCTAAGAGACTCGTCGGAGGTCTCATACCTCTTGACGTGGGCACGAGCCTGAAATCCTAATTTCAGCCCTCGAAACATCTCATATGTTCCGCGACGTTTTGAAAACGTCTTTGGTGCCTCTACTCTAAACCATTTAACTGAACTATCACGTAGTTATCAAAATGTGTATGTCAGATGTTCGCAACATCCACAGACTACGTTCAAGGTCCAGCACACCGAGCGGTGCATTAAGGACATAAGCCTTCTATGAAGCAACGAGGACAATCCTCAGTTCACGGACCCAGTCCGCATAATTGCTACTATCAACTTTCAACTAAATTTTCTCTAGGAACATATCTAAAATAGTAGAACTAAAGCACGAGCTATGACATAATTTGCAAGAATCTTTTGACTATGTTCAGGATAATTAAGTTAATCTTATGAACTCCCACTCAGGTAGACATCCCTCTAGTCATCTAAGTGATTACATGATCCGAGTCAACTAGGCCGTGTCCGGTCATCACGTGAGATGGACTAGTCATCATCGGTGAACATCTTCATGTTGATCGTATCTACTATACGACTCATGCTTGACCTTTCGGTCTCTTGTGTTCCGAGGCCATATCTGTACATGCTAGGCTCGTCAAGTCAACCTAAGTGTTTCGCGTGTGTAAATCTGGCTTACACCCGTTGTATGTGAACGTTAGAATCTATCACACCCGATCATCACGTGGTGCTTCGAAACGATGAACTTTCGCAACGGTGCACAGTTAGGGGGAACACTTTCTTGAAACTTTAATGAGGGATCATCTTATTTACTACCGTCGTTCTAAGCAAATAAGATGTATAAACATGATAACATCACATGCAATCAAATAGTGACATGATATGGCCAATATAATATTGCTCCTTTTGATCTCCATCTTCGAGGCTCCATGATCATCATCGTCACCGGCATGACACCATGATCTCAATCATCATGATCTCCATCATCGTGTCTCCATGAAGTTGTCTTGCCAACTTATTACTTCTACTACTATGGCTACCGATTAGCAATAAAGTAAAGTAATTACATGGCATTGTTCAATGACACGTAGGTCATACAATAAATAAAGACAACTCCTATGGCTCCTGCCGGTTGTCATACTCATCGACATGCAAGTCGTGATTCCTATTACAAGAACATGATCAATCTCATACATCACATTCTTCTTGGCCATATCACATCACATAGCATACCCTGCAAAAACAAGTGAGACGTCCTCTAATTGTTGTTTGCATGTTTTACGTGGCTGCTATGGGTTTCTAGCAAGAACGTTTCTTACCTACGCAAAAACCACAACGTGATATGTCAATTGCTATTTACCCTTCATAAGGACCCTTTTCATCGAATCCGATCCGACTAAAGTGGGAGAGACTGGCACCCGCTAGCCACCTTATGCAACAAGTGCATGTCAGTCGGTGGTACCTGTCTCACGTAAGTGTACGTGTAAGGTCGGTCCGGGCCGCTTCATCCCACAATGCCCCCGAATCAAGATTGGAATAGTAACGGTAAGCATATTGAACAAAATCAATGCCCACAACTACTTTGTGTTCTACTCATGCAAAGAATCTACGGAATAGACCTAGCTCATGATGCCACTGTTAGGGAACGTAGCAGAAATTCAAAACATTTCCTACGAGTCACCAAGATCTATCTATGGAGAGACTAGCAACGAGGGGAAGGAGAGTGCATCTACATACCCTTATAGATCGCTAAGCGGAAGCGTTCAAGAGAACGGGGTTGAAGGAGTCGTACTCGTTGTGATCCAAATCATCGGAGATCCTAGTGCCGAATGGACGACACCTCCGCGTTCAACACACGTACATCCCGGTAACGTCTCCCATGCCTTGATCCAGCAAGGACAGAGGGAGAGGTTGAGGAAGACTCCATCCAGTAGCAGCACAACGGCATGGTGGTGATGGAGGAGTGTGGCAATCCTGCAGGGCTTCGCCAAGCACCGCGGGAGAGGAGGAGAAAGAGAGGTAGGGCTGCGCCAGGGAGAGGTGGGAACTCTTGTGTTTGCAGCCCCAAATACCTCAAGTATATATAGGGGAATGGGAGGGGGCTGAGACCCCTCTAGGGTTCCCACCCCAAGGGGTGCAGCAGCCCCAAACCCATCTAGCGTGGCGGCCAAGGGGGGGGGGGAGAGGGGGAAACTTGCCCCCCAAGCAAGGTGGAGGCGCCCCCTCCCCAAACCCTAGGCGCCTTGGGCCCTTGTGGGGTGGGCGCACCAGCCCACCTAGGGCTGGTCCCCTGCCACACATGGCCCATGCAGCCCTTTGGGGCCGGTGGCCCCACTTGGTGGACCCCTGAGACCCTCCCGGTGGTCCCGGTACGTTACCGATAATACCCGAAACTTTTCCGGTGCCCAAAACAGGACTTCCCATATATAAATCTTTACCTCCGGACCATTCCGGAACTCCTCGTGATGTCCGGGATCTCATCTAGGACTCCGAACAACATTCGGTAACCACATACAAACTTCCTTTATAACCCTAGCGTCATCGAACCATAAGTGTGTAGACCCTACGAGTTCGGAAACCATGCAGACATGACCAAGACGTTCTCCGGTCAATAACCAACAGCGGGATCTGGATACCCATGTTGGCTCCCACATGTTCCATGATGATCTCATCGGATGAACCACGATGTCAAGGACTCAATCAATCCCGTATACAATTCCCTTTGTCTAACGGTATTGTACTTGCCCGAGATTCGATCATCGGTATGCCGATACCTTGTTCAATCTCGTTACCGGCAAGTCTCTTTACTCGTTCCGTAACACATCATCCCGCGATCAACTCTTTGATCACATTGTGCACATTATGATGATGTCCTACCGAGTGGGCCCAGAGATACCTCTCCGTCACACGGAGTGACAAATCCCAGTCTTGATTCGTGCCAACCCAACAGACACTTTCGGAGATACCTGTAGTGCACCTTTATAGTCACCCAGTTACGTTGTGACATTTGGTACACCCAAAGCATTCCTACGGTATCTGGGAGTTGCACAATCTCATGGTCTAAGGAAATGATACTTGACATTAGAAAAGCTTTAGCATATGAACTACATGATCTTTGTGCTAGGCTTAGGATTGGATCTTGTCCATCACATCATTCTCCTAATGATGTGATCCCGTTATCAACAACATCCAATGTCCATGGTCAGGAAACCGTAACCATCTATTGATCAACGAGCTAGTCAACTAGAGGCTTACTAGGGACATGGTGTTGTCTATGTACCCACACATGTATCTGAGTTTCCTATCAATACAATTATAGCATGGATAATAAACGATTATCATGAACAAGGAAATATAATAATAACTAATTTATTATTGCCTCTAGGGCATATTTCGAACACATTGGTGCTTTCATTGAGAGTTCCACTGTGTCGTCACGATAAGTCTTGATGGCTCGTCTCGTTGTCAAGGACAACATCACCTCTGGGGGAGCCCTGGCCCTAGGCCAAACTCTCCAACTGGGTGACTTTGTCATGACCGCCCGATCGGCTGTCGCGCCAACGATGACTTCTCACGTCATCAAAAACAGCCTCCACGTCGATTCGGAACTCGCCAAACAGATGGACCCGATGGAGCTCTCCTCCCGTAATGAGCTCTTGGATCGCATCACCGCCCTGGGCGTCGCTACGGACTATGACCGGATCGGGCTTAAACCCGACCAAAGGGAGATTTACTCTCCGCCGGTCACCCACGAGATAGTGGTAGTGGAAGAGCATCAAACATCTCTCCCTCTATTTTGAGGATGAACTATGTCCGGATTTCCGAGATCTCTGAGCCGGACACCCGCTCGCGGGAGGAAATGGCCCAAACCCCGAATTCAGAGTCGGGCGGTGGGCCGAAGAAATTGGGCAACACCCCGTTGCCCGAGTTGTTAAACTCGGAAGCTTCTTGGCCTCTGGGTCTTGGATTGGGTCAGGATTTGAATTCAAAGCCACCAACCCACCCAGATTTATTCAATCTTTCGCATGTCAGACAAGAGCCCCAAGAGACAGTACATCATTACAGGGCCAGATTCCTCCTTGTGATAAACAGGGTCAAGGACTGTGCGAGGAAGACGCAATCTCCCTCTTTTGCAAAAATTGCACGGACAAAGGGATCCTCAACGCTATAAGTCGCCGTGACATAGTACACTTTGCTGACTTAGCGGCCATAGTGCAGAAATACTACGCAATGGAAAGCGCTTGGAAAACCCAAAAAAATTTCTGGGACAATCCGGCTCTAACTAAACCCTTCGTCCGAAGTAAAATGGCAAACTCTCGTAAGTTACCCGATTCAATTACCAAAAAACCAAAGCCCGAAACAAGGCGTGGAACCCTATTGGAGGAATGGCGGAATGGGCCTTGTAAACTTCACAACACACCAGACGCCATGCCAACTCATAGCCTTAGAGCATGTTAGATACTCCGGCAGGTAGCGAAGAGCGGCGAGGATCTCCTCACAAACCATACAGCAGAACAACATCCCGCCGGAAATAACAATACGGTATTGACAGTCTTCAAGACTTTAGCCTCAAATAATAGGTGCAAGCAAGCTCAACGCAGCCTCGCCGAAGTTTGCCACGTGGCAACAATAAATCCATGGAACGACACGGCTATAACTTATAATGCCAGTGACGGACCTCAATTTCGAACAGTCCGGGCACCAGCCGCTTTGGTCCTTAGTCCAATCGTGGACGGCTTCCGGCTCACTAAAGTGCTCATGGACGGCGGAAGCGGACTAAACCTCATCTACGAGGAAACCCTCAACAAGATGGAAATTGACAAGACCCGCATTGAGCCAAGTAGCATAACCTTCAGGGGAATCATCCCTAGTCGGGAGGCGCGATGTGCAGGAAAAATCACATTGGATGTGGTATTCGGCACGCCGGAGAATTAAAGGTCCGAAGAAATTACATTCCAAGTGGCCCCGTTCAGCAGCAGATACCACGCCCTCTTAGGGCGGGAGGCATTCACAAGCTTCCAAGCTATACCCCATTACGGGTACATGAAGCTCAAAATGCTCGGGCCCAACAGAATAATCACTCTAGCTAGTGATCCAGACGTCGCACTCCACGCGGAAAATAGAACTGCCGCACTAGCCCTGGAGGCATTATCAGAAGCCCTCATGGCCGAAGAACTGACAATGTTGCAAGCCACGGTAGACAGAGACGACGTGATACTCGACAAGCGACCCAAGTCCACCCCTTTCAAGCCCGCGGACGAGATACTCAAATTCCAGGTCCACCCAACGGACCCTACAAAGACAGCTTCCATTGGGACACAGTTGAACCCCATAGTAGACGCTGCACTGCGAGATTTCCTGCGTGAGAATCGTGGTATTTTTGCCTGGCATCCTTCAGACATGCCGAGCATCCCACATAGGCTGGCCAAACACAGTCTCAATATTCTGAAAGGATACAAGCCAGTCAAACAGACTCTTAGGCGCTTCTCAAAGCCTAAGCGGCAAGCCATGGGAGAAGAGCTAGCCAAGCTACTCGAGGCCGGATCCATCAGAGACATAAAACATCCGGATTGTCTAGCAAACCTGGTAATGGTACCAAAGAAGGACAAATCCTGGCGCCTATGTGTCGATTTCAAGGACCTCAATAAGGCTTGCCCCAAGGATCCCTTCCCCCTCCCCCGCATTGATCAAATCATCGACGCCACAGCAGGACACGACTCATTGTGCTTCCTCGACGCATACTCCGGATACCATCAGATCAAGATGGCAGAATCTGAACAAGCCGCAAGGGCCTTCATTACGCCATACGGCCCCTTCTGTTTCAATACCATGGCTTTCGGGCACAAAAGCACCGGCGCAACCTATCAACACATGATTCAGACATGCCTGGAAAAACAAATCGGCAAAACAGTAGAGGCTTACGTAAACGATGTGGTCATTAAAACAAGACAGGTTGAAACTTTAATAGACGACTTAAGGCTCACATTCGACAACCTCCGAACATACGACATCAAGCTCAACCCGGAGAAATGTGTCTTCGGTGTACCCTCTGGGAAATTTGCTTCATCGTTTCCAATAGAGGAATCGAAGCAAATCCGACAAAAATCCGAGCTCTGTCATAGTTGGCTACTCCAACAGACCTCAAGCAGATCCAGAAACTAACTGGATGTGTGGCTGCCTTAAGCCGCTTTATCTCTCGATTAGGAGAAAAGGCACTACCTCTTTATCGCCTTCTTTGACGCACCGAACACTTCGAGTGGATGGATGCGGCCACGGTAGGACTGGAAGAAATAAAGGCCCTCTTGTCCACCAATCCAGTCCCGACAGCGCCAAATACTGGCGAACCCATGCAATTATACATAGCCGCAACACACCAAGTTGTAAGCGCAATGCTCGTCGTCGAGCGAGAAGCAGATAGACACAAGTTCCCGCTCCAAAAGCCGCTATATTACGTGCCCACTGTCCCCACTCCATGCAAATCTCGGTACCGACACTATCAAAAGATAGCGTACACGGTCTTCATATCATCCAGGAAGCTACGACACTACTTTCAAGAGTGTTTGATTACAGTGGCCTCTGAAGTACCACTCAACGATATAATAAACAACCGCGATGCAACGGGCCGAATTGCTAAATGGGATATTGAGCTCCTTCCGTTCGACATAACATACAAACCACGGTGGGCCATTAAGTCGCAAGTTCTGGCTGACTTTGTCGCCGAGTGGACAGAAGCCGAACTCCCTAAAGAGTACGGCGCGTACTCCAATTGGATCATGCACTTCGACGGCTCTAAAATACTGGGCGGGTTGGGAGCAGGTATTGTCCTGACATCCCCCACCGGAGACACGGTTCAATACGTACTCCAAATACTATACACATACTCCAACAATGCAGCCGAATACGAGGCTCTATTGCATGGTCTTCAGATGGCAGTCTCCATGGGCATCCAATGCCTAGAAGTGTGCGGGGGCTCGAACCTCGCAATATCTCAGATCAATGAAGACTTCGATGCCAAAGATCCGAAAATGGCGGCTTATCGTAACGCCGTCCTCAAGATGTCAGCTCGATTCGAGGGGCTCGAATTCCACCATGTGGTCAGAGAAAATAATCAAGCGGCGGATGTCCTCACCCACATTGGCGCTAAACGCGACCCCGTCCCACCTAATATATTCTTAGAAAGGCTGTTCAAGCCATCCGTGGTATGGGAAGGGGAGTCCGGCAATATTAGTCCGGCTCCGCATACAATCCCAGATTCCGAACCATCTGACGTAATCGGAGGCTCTGCCACCAAAATAACACCTTCATCCCACGAAATCATGGCTGTCATCGCCCCGTGGACCGAGACCTTCTTAGCCTATCTAAATAGGCAAGAGCTCCCTAAGGACCAAAATGAGGCACGTTGTATTGTGCGACACTCTAAGGCCTACAAAGTCCATGAAGGAGAGCTCTACAAGAAAAGTACTACCGGAGTGCTCCAAAGATGCATCTCCAAAGAGGAAGGGTGGCAGCTCTTATCCGAAATCCATTCCGGACTCGGCGAGCACCACGCTGCAGCTCGGGCACTTGTAAGCAAGCCCTTCCGTACAGGTTTTTACTGGCCGACAGCCCGAGCAGATGCACAGGACCTTGTCCAACATTGTGTTGGTTGCCAACTTTTCGCCAATCAGAGCCATATGCCCCCTATCGCTCTCCAAACAATCCCCATAACCTGGCCCTTTGCGGTCTGGGGGCTGGATATGGTCGGACCTCTCAAAGGGGGAAGCCATAAGAAAAAATACTTATTGGTCATGGTGGACAAGTTCACCAAATGGATAGAAGCCAAACCAGTTAAAACAGCCGAATACGGACCAGTGATAGACTTCATATCAGGGGTCGTACACCGTTACGGTGTCCCTCACAGCATCATCACTGACAATGGCTCAAATTTCACAGCCGATGAGGTGAAAACTTGGTGCGGCAACATGGGCATTAAGCTCTATTACGCCTCTGTCTATCACCCCCAAACAAACGGTCAAGTCGAACGTGCAAATGGTCTCATCATGAGTGGCATCAAACCCAGACTAGTGCGATCCTTGAAAGAATCAGACACACATTGGGTCAAGGAGCTCGACTCCATACTCTGGGGGCTGCGGACCACGCCGAATCGTACCACCGGATACACACCATTTTTTATGGTGTACGGCGCAGAAGCAGTGCTACCCTGCGACATAATTCATGACCCACCTCGCATGCGCATGTATGAAGAGAAGGAAGCCGAGCTAGATCGGCAGGACAACTTAGATGCTCTGGAGGAGGAGCGTGACGTAGCAAAGCCCGTTCCGCATTCTATCAGCAACAGGCTCGAAGGTATCAAAGCAGAGAAGTACGGGCCAAAACTTATAACATTGGCGAACTAGTTCTATGCCTCCCCGAGAAGAAGAAGGAGAAACTAAAACCAAAGTGGGATGGTCCCTTCATCGTTGATAAAGTTCTCACCGGAGGAGCGTACCGTCTGCGCAATGCATCTAATAACAGACTCGAGCCGAACCCATGGAACGCGGCCAAACTCAAAAGATTCTACGCCTAGTGCCGAACTCAGGGTTCATCTCCTCACCTCCGCCTATTCAATTATGTTCTCTTCCTTCCTTTCTCGCCTTCTTTTCCTTTACACACACAGCCTTACAAAACTATACGGATGCTTCGATCGCTCCGGCCGCACTATGCGTGCACACTATACCTGGGGGCTTCCTATACGGAAGCTAAATATAACCACTTTAATGGATCCCTGCCAGCCACATATGCGTTTTCTTTCCATATGTGCCTTTTTTCACCATTGTATGCATCGATATGACTTAAGTTTTGGCCATGTTGGGTTGCCTGGCTCTTGTGTTTATGCCCTACGTTCCCATTAATTCAGCTAGGGCATAAGGGGAGCACCTCTGCGATTGTTACTGCCGGTTCAGCCGGATGTGTACCTCAGACTGGGTGAAGCCGAAAGCTAGCGTTCTTAAGGGAATATTCGGTCGGTGAACAAAAGATGTTTCCGTTTATTACAACGTGAATCCCCAAATGTTTTGTTTCATGCGCTTCTGTTCGCAGTTCGGACATGCACATCGATGCATGCGCACCCAAAGAAAGGAACCCCTAACGGAACTATTCCCTCTGGAAGATGTTTCTTACTATCCATGTAATATAACATAACTAGTTGGGTACTTGTCTGTTCAAGCACTTATGACCCCTACGTCTGGTTTCCATGCATACCCTGGTTTTTCATAACTGTGCGGGTATTCGGATACACTCCGGACTATCGGGTTCAGGGGCTGAAGCGAAAAGGTCCGCCATAACAAATGATTTTCAATCCGGCTAGGGACTACATAGGTCCATTTAAATTACATAGTCACTTAGATTGGCTATATTCTTCCTCTATACCATCCAACAGGCTGTCTAGCTTACAATCCCGTTGGGAATACTTTGCTGCTAACGCTACTTGGTCATATACACTAGTAGAAAACAGGGCTTTCGTCCAGGCCAGTTTAGCCCATTAGTCCCGGTTCAATCCAGAACCGGGACCAATGGAGCTATTTGCCCCGGTTCGTGAGCCCAGGGGGCTGGCCGGGCCATGTGGGCCATTGGTCCCGGTTCGTCCGGACCTTTTGGTCCTGGTTGGTGGGACGAACCGGGACCAATGGTCCTGGCTCCTGGCCCACCACTATTGGTCCCGGTTGGTGGCATGAACCGGGACCAAAAGGGTTACCTTTAGTCCCGGTTCATGCCACCAACCGGGACCAATGGTGCTGCCTATATATAGCCCCTCGCGCAAGAGCAGAGCACACTGCTCTGTTTTTTCTGGCCGAGGGGGAGAGGGCTTGGTGGTGCTCTAGCTCACCTCCTATGCACACAAGGTGTTCGATGGAATGCCCGAGCCACACTACTTAAGGTTTCTCCTCTCCAAGCTCGACCGCCAAGCTCCATTTTCCTCAATATTTATCTAGGTTTAGCGGTCCGTCACGCCCCGTCCCCGTCTTCACCGCCGTCGATCACCCGCGCCGATCTCATCGCCGACACCACCGTGGTGAGCCTCTTGTTCTTATCTTCTTTCTGAAAGGAAAAATATTATTACTTGTTTGTTTAGATAGATACTTGTATTATTTTCTTACTTTTATTATTGCATCTTATATAGTGCGCCGATGGTTTTGGTATCCGCCCCCGTCGGCCCTCGTCCTGTCTATGATTCGGATGTGGTATATATTATCTTTTCATAACTATTGGTTCATTTATTGTTTATGAAAATTATGCCGACCAACGTGACATAGATTTTATTTATCTAGGAGGTTGTTGAACCGGAAATTCCAACCGACCCTATTGTCGAGAGGTTAAATTTAGTTGAAGAAGAAAACAATTTCTTGAAGGAAAAAATAAAAAAACTTAAGGAGGAGAAGATGATATTGGAGTTGCATGTTGCGGATGTCGTCGATGATCACAAGATCAAGATGGATGCAATGCGCTTGAAGATGAGAAAGATTAGAAAATATGCCATTCATACCGAGGCTTGGTATCATTATGCCGTTGGATCAGTTGTTACCTTGGTTGCGATTATGATCGCATTTGTTTTCGCATTGAAATGTTTTACATAGTTTCAATGCATGGTTTAATTAATTTAGATGCTCTGCAGAGCTTTATGTTGTTAGATGAGAACTAGGTATCTACTTTGGTTTTTATGTGATGATGAACTTCTATTAATTTGGTCACTTAATTATCTATTCATGATGTTCTGTAATGATTTTTGACACACTTAATTATATATAATGCACACAGATGAACCGGCAATGGATGTACGGTGACAGACACACCTCCGAGTACATTAAGGGCGTGCATGATTTTCTCGAAGTGGCTGAGGCAAACAAGCAGAATGGTTTTATGTGTTGTCCATGCCCTATATGTGGGAATACGAAGTCTTACTCTGACCGAAAAATCCTTCACACCCACCTGCTTTACAAGGGTTTCATGCCACACTATAATGTTTGGACGAGGCACGGAGAAATAGGGGTTATGATGGAAGACGGCGAGGAAGAAGAGTACGATGACAACTATGTGCCCCCTGAATACGGTGATGCTACTGAACATCAAGATGCACCAGACGATGTGCACGATGGTGCTGCAACGGGCGAAGCTGCTGAAGATCAAGAGGAACCAGACGATGTGCCCGATGATGATGATCTCCGCCGGGTCATTGTCGATGCAAGGACACAATGCGAAAGTCAAAAGGAGAAGCTGAAGTTCGATCGCATGTTAGAGGATCACAAAAAGGGGTTGTACCCCAATTGCGAAGATGGCAACAGAAAGCTCAGTACCGTACTCGAATTGCTGGAGTGGAAGGTAGAGAATGCTGTGCCTGATAAAGGATTTGAGAAGCTACTAAAAATAATGAAGAAGAAGCTTCCAAAGGATAACGAATTTCCCGACAGTACATACGCAGCAAAGAAAGTCGTATGCCCTCTAGGATTGGAGGTTGAGAAGATACATGCATGCCCTAATGACTGCATCCTCTACCGCGGTGCCTACAAGGATCTGAACGCATGCCCGGTATGCGGTGCATTGCGGTATAAGATCAGACGAGATGACCCTGGTGATGTTGACGGCGAGCCTCCCAGGAAGAGGGTTCCTGCGAAGGTGATGTGGTATGCTCCTATAATACCACGGTTGAAACGTTTGTTCAGAAATGGAGAGCATGCCAAGTTGATGCGATGGCACAGTGAGGACCGTAAGAAAGACGGGAAGTTGAGAGCACCCGCTGACGGGTCGCAGTGGAGAAAAATTGAGAGAAAGTACTGGGATGAGTTTGCAAAGGACCCAAGGAACGTATGGTTTGCTTTAAGCGCGGATGGCATTAATCCTTTCGGGGAGCAGAGCAGCAATCACAGCACCTGGCCCGTGACTCTATGTATGTATAACCTTCCTCCTTGGATGTGCATGAAGCGGAAGTTCATTATGATGCCAGTTCTCATCCAAGGCCCTAAGCAACCCGGCAACGACATTGATGTGTACCTAAGGCCATTAGTTGAAGAACTTTATGGCCCGCTCTCAGTAACCTTTCAGGACAGACAAACAAGTGATACCACGCATGCACGCACTGTTTACTTGACACCGATAGTATATACCTGGCAAGCTGCAGGAAGAATGTGTACCAGGGCCATCGTCGATTTCTTCCGACCAACCATCAATGTCAAAAGAAAGGCAAGCATTTCAAAGGCGAGGCAGATCACCGAAAGAAGCCCGCCATGCGTACCGGTGATCACGTACTTGCTATGGTCAATGATTTACACGTAATCTTTGGAAAGGGTCCCGGCGGACTAGCTGTTCCGAATGACGCTGAGAATCACGCACCCATGTGGAAGAAGAAATCTATATTTTGGGACCTACCCTACTGGAAAGACCTAGAGGTCCGCTCTTCGATCGACGTGATGCACGTGACGAAGAACCTTTGCGTGAACCTGCTAGGCTTCTTGGGCGTGTATGGGAAGACAAAAGATACACCTGAGGCACGAGAGGACCTGCAACGCTTGCACGAAAAAGAGGGCATGCCTCCGAAGCAGTATGAAGGTCCTGCCAGCTACGCTCTTACGAAAGAAGAGAAAGAAATATTCTTTCAATGCCTGCTCAGTATGAAGGTCCCGACTGGCTTCTCGTCGAATATAAAGGGAATAATAAATATGCCAGAGAAAAAGTTCCAGAACCTAAAGTCTCATGACTGCCACGTGATTATGACGCAACTGCTTCCGGTTGCATTGAGAGGGCTTCTACCGGAAAACGTCCGACTAGCCATTGTGAAGCTATGTGCATTCCTCAATGCAATATCTCAGAAGGTGATCGATCCAGAAATTGTACCAACGCTAAGGAGTGATGTGGCGCAATGTCTTGTCAGTTTCGAGCTGGTGTTCCCACCATCCTTCTTCAATATCATGACGCACGTCCTAGTTCATCTAGTCGACGAGATGGTCATTCTGGGGCCCGTATTTCTACACAATATGTACCCCTTTGAGAGGTTCATGGGAGTCCTAAAGAAATATGTTCGTAACCGCGCTAGGCCAGAAGGAAGCATCTCCATGGGCCATCAAACAGAGGATGTCATCGGGTTTTGTGTTGACTTCATTCCTGGCCTTAAGAAGATAGGTCTCCCTAAATCGCGGTATGAGGGGAGACTGACTGGAAAAGGCACGCTTGGAAGGGACTCAATAATATGCAGGGATGGATATTCTTGGTCTCAAGCACACTACACAGTTCTACAGAACTCTACCTTGGTGACCCCGTATGTCGATGAACACAAGAACAGTCTGCGCTCCAAACACCCGGAGCAGTGCGACGACTGGATTACATGTGAACACATCAGGACTTTCAGCAGTTGGTTGGAAACACGTCTCAGAGGTGACAACACTATTTGTGATGAGCTGTACTTGTTGTCCAGGGGACCATCTTCGACTGTAATGATTTGGAAAGGATACGAGATAAATGAGAATACATTTTACACAATTGACCAAGATGAAAAGAGCACCAACCAAAACAGCGGTGTCCGCTTTGATGCAGCAACCGACAATGGAAATGACACATATTATGGTTACATAGCAGACATATGGGAACTTGACTACGGAGTAGATTTTAAGGTCCCTTTGTTTAAGTGCAAGTGGGTCAATCTGTCAGGAGGCGGGATACAGGTAGACCCACAGTGCGGAATGACCACAGTGGATCTAAAAAATCTTGGGTACACTGACGAACCGTTCGTCCTAGCCAATGATGTGGCACAGGTTATCTATGTGAAGGACATGTCTACCAGACCGAGGAAAAGAAAAGATAAGGAAGCGAATACATCATACAATGAGCCAAAGCGCCACATAGTTCTTTCAGGAAAAAGGGACATCCTGGGAGTGGAGGGCAAGACAGACATGTCTGAAGAGTATGAAAAGTTTC
This sequence comes from Triticum dicoccoides, assembly GCF_002162155.2. Lineage (NCBI taxonomy): Eukaryota > Viridiplantae > Streptophyta > Magnoliopsida > Poales > Poaceae > Triticum > Triticum dicoccoides. Next base: position 116,536,609 of record NC_041383.1, read on the forward strand.
ATGAAATTCCCCCCTTCAAAGTCAAGGCTGACCCAAGCATCCTGATAAACGATGAAGATTATCCATGGTTACGGCGCAATAAGCAAACGACACAAGCGAAGAAAAAGTGAAGACTTTCTCCCGCAACTATTATGATGATAACATGCCAACTTTGTAACAGACGAGTATGATACCATTGTCCGTTTTGTACATGCACATGCTATGCCAACCTTTTCAGAGTTCATTTGAAAACTATGAATTTTAAAACCTTGCCAACCGAAGGGCGCTCACACCGGTTTATGAATAAAGCAACAAAGAAAACAAAAAAAGAGTTTCCAAATTTGAAAACTAATGGCACTAACAGAAAGTTTATAATTTTTCTAAAACTAAAAGCAAAAAGAATTAAAAAATAAAGCAAAAAACAACAAAAAATAAATAATGCAGAAAACAGAACAAAAAACTAAAAAAATAAAAATAGCAAAAATAAGTATTTTGTTGTAAGTAGAAACAAAATAAAATAAATAAAGCAACAAAGGAAACAAAAAAAGACTTTTCAGATTTGAAAACTAATGGCACTAACATAAAGTTTATAATTTTTCTAAAACTAAAAGCAAAAAGAATTAAAAAATAAAGAAAAAACAAAAAAAACTAAGTAATGCAGAAAACAGAACAAAAAACTGAAAAAAATAAAAATAGCAACAATAAGTATTTTGTTGTAAGTAGAAACAAAATAAAATACATAAAGCAACAAAGAAAACAAAAAAAGAGTTTTCAGATTTGAAAACTAATGGCACTAACAGAAAGTTTATAATTTTTCGAAAACTAAAAGCAAAAAGAATTAAAAAAATAAAGCAAAAGACCAAAAGAAAAATAAACCAAAACCAAAATAAACTAAATAAAGCAACAAATAAAACAAAAAAACAAAAAAAATGCCACCTACTGGGCCCCCACGGCCTGAATACGACTAGAAACCCTATGGGCCAGGATTCAGGCCCGTGGAAGGCCCAATAGGCCCACAGGCACAAATGGCAGAGTTACGCCCGAAAGCCTGCTTTAGAGAGGAGCTCGAGAGGGGAGCCGCACCGCACCTTATAAACTGGTGCGGCTCCCTCTCAACTAGCGAGGTGGGACTAAACATTTGGCGCGGGGCAGCACAAGGCCTTTGGTCCCGGTTGGTGGCACCAACCGGGACTAAAGGGGGCCTTTGGTCCCGGTTGGTGGCACCAACCGGGACTAATGCCCCCCTTTAGTTCCGGTTGGT
>NC_041383.1:116538167-116542952 GCF_002162155.2 Triticum dicoccoides
GGCCGCGCCGTCCCGACGCCGTCGCCGCCCCGCCTCTGCCTCGCCGTCGCCTCTGCCTCGCCGTCGCCTCTGCCTCGCCCCGCACCGCTTTGGTCAGGGCCGGCATCGCCCCCCTCTTCCCCCTTTTTTTGCAAATATAGGTTTTTTTCCTGATTATGTGTGTATATGTATGAGTATATATGTATATGTGTATATCTGTTTATATGTCTTTTTTTTAGATTTTTTTGTTTTTTGCATTTTTATAAAAATGTATATATGTTCTATGTGTATATATATGTTTTCTGTTCATAGATTTTTATTTGAACATTATTTTAAAAAAACAAGCAATACTATTTTTAAGAAGGAAGAAGAAGAAAAAGAATGAGAGGAAAAAGGAAAAAAGAAGAGGAAGAAAGGAGAAGAAGAGGGGAGGAAGAAGAGGAGAAATAAATAAGAAGAGGAAAAAAGAAGAAAAAGAAGAGGAGAAGAAGAAAGGAATAGAGGAGAAGAAGAAAAAATAGAAAATATTCTATTTTTCTTCTTCTCCTCTATTCCTTTCTTCTTCTCTTCTTTTTTTTCTTCTTTTTTTTCTTCGATCTTCTCCTCTGTCATCGTCGATATACCCCTCCCGATAACTTCAACATGAGAGGAGAAGAAGAAAGAAAGGAATAGAGGAGAAAGAAGAAACTTTGACACGAGGGGGGGGGTACCGATACCCCCTCCCCGATAACATTATTTTCCCATGTATATGTATGTTGCTTCGTTGTCGATATAACGAGGGTGTCGAGGATCACCGAGGGGTCGAGGGTCGGGAACTAGGGTAGAGGGTCGAGGGTCGTTAAGGGGTCAAGGGTCGAAGGTTTCAGGGTCGAGGGTCGTTAAGGGGTCAAGGGTCGAAGGTTTCAGGGTCGAGGGTCGTTAAGGGGTCAAAGGTCGAAGGCTCTCGACCCCTCGGCGATCCTCCCGACCCCTTGACCCTCGACCGCTCGGTGATCCACGACCCTCTACCCTACCGCGGGCGTCGATGCCCACGTCACTTGTGGGACATAGATGTAGTGTTCAACGCCGACCCCCTCCCGATAGCTTCAACACGTGGGGGGGGGTCGATATTACCCCCTCCTAGCTTGAAGCATTCTCGAGGCCACCCCCTAACCCTTGAAGCGTTGTCGAGGCCACCCCAAACCCTAGAGAAGCAGCGTCGAGGCCACTAATATGATTCCTTATTGTGATTAGCTAGCTAGTTCTACGTTTGCCACTAATATATCCATATCTGTCATGTTTGAATAATAATTGCCATGTTGTAAATATTTGTAGAAACTATGGACACCCCCAGAGACAAAGCACAAGAAGCGTTGTTGAGGGACATAATTGCAGAAGGAAGTGATGCCCTCTCCTCGATGTTTCTCAACGACAACGATGGTCTGGAAGGAGAGGGTGAAGAAGCAGCTGGCCCTCTCCTCATTGATTTACATGGCTCCGATGACCCAATGCCGGTGCAAGAAGGAGAGGGTGAAGAAGTAGACCGTGAGGACGGCTCCGGTGATCACCAAACCGAGTCCGGCCAGGTATATATATTAGTTAAGCCTGTGCTGACTAGCTAATTGATGCATTCATTGTTTTGGTATGTACACATATTAATTAACTCTCGTCTTTGTTCTTTTTTCTAGCCCTCCGGATCGAGCACAACTTCGATAAAGAGACGAGGACCGAAGAAAAAGTTGAGCTCGGATGAAAAGTTTGAGATCATACAAATCGCACGCGATGGCCAACCGATTGAACCCTACCGGACAAAGAAGGCATTTGTTGCTCAGTGTGGGGTTCTGGTTAGGGACAAGATCCCGATCAGCATCCAGCAATGGTATAAGCCTAAGAACGAAGACCCTGAGGTGTCTTATGTCAATGAGATGCAGAAAGAGAATCTTTGGACTGAGCTGAAGTCAAATTTCACCCTACCGCCGGAGGATGATCCGGAGAAGCCAGTTATAGAGCCATTAATCAAGTCTTTTGCTCTAAGGAAGATGGCAGACCTATTCAGGAATTGGAAGAAAGACCTCAATAGGTATGTCGAAAAAAATGAGACACCGGAATTCATTGGCAAATATGAGAAGATCAGAGATGACTGGCCCGCATTTGTGGCCCACAAGACATCGGAAAAGAGTAAAAAAATGTCGGTGACAAACAAGAGAAATGCTGAGAAGAAGAAGCTTCACCATCGCACGGGGTCAGGTGGCTACCTCGTAGCCCAGCCTAAGTGGGCCAAGGCTGAGAATGATCTGCTTGATAAAGGGATCGAACCAGAGACAATGAACTGGCCAGAACGTTGCCGGACTTGGTTCTTTGGGGCCGGCGGATCCTTGGACCCTATAACAGGGAAGTGCATTTGGACGGAGGAACAATTGGACATACCAGTCAAGAAGCTTCAGCAATATATCAAAGCAGCGCAGCAAGGGACGTTCGTTCCAGACAGGGAGAAGGACGAGCTCACAATGGCCCTCGGCAATCCTGAGCACCCTGGACGGACACGAGGCACGCCCGGCTCCGTTTCATGGAAGGCTGGATTTCCGGACGCAGGGGGTTACAAAACCCACGAGAGGAGGAAGAAACTGGAGCAGAGCCAACTGCAGTCGCTGCACGAAAGGGTAATGGGGCTAGAGGAACGAGAAGCAGATCGCAGCAAACGACCTGCCGAAGCTTCCCCCAAAGCTACCCCGCCATCTCAGCGGAAAAGCTGCGTGGCTTCCACCGAGCTGCTTCAGCCAGAGCATGCCTTGACGGCTCCTGCCAGCTATCCGGTGGATGCTATCACGGATGCTGAAAATTGCCACCTTATGGCGCAATGGAGCAATTTGAAGGTCAAGGCGGCTGTTGGCTCAGTTTATCCTACTAAACCCGACTCAACTTTTCACTGCCGACCGATTCCCGAAGGATATGCTAAGGTGATGGTCGATGAAATAACGGAGGGATTTGAGGACCTCCGGCTTGACCACCCTACCGGTGAAGGGGAGTATCGGCTGGGTTCTGCTCTGAAGACTCCATGCCTATGGCGGAAGGATCTCATCAACCTTCCGAACTGGACGCCTCCGCCTCCTCCTCCTCCTCCGGTGAGTCAGGGCACTCTGCCTCCTCCACCGGCGAGTGACGATCAGGGCACTCGGCCCGCTCCTTCTCCGGCGCGTGGCGGCACTCCGCCTCCTTCTCCGCCTGCGCCGGCGCGCCCGAGCAGCCAGCCTCCTCCTTCTTCGCCTCGTCAGCAAGGGCGGAAGAGACCCGCCGCCGCTCCGGCTTCTATGGCGCGTCGCAGTCCTTCTCCTCCACCTCGTAAGCAAGGAAAGAAGACATCCGCTCCGTCTACTCTGCCGGCGTCTAGCAGTACAGCCAAAGGCGGGAGGAGATACAGATTCGGTCCTTCTCTGAAGACTCCAGAGAAGTTACCGTACGAGAGGAGCGAGGAGGAAAACGCGAAGATCGCGCAGACCGAAGTGGATGACTGGTTTCAAGGGTTGAAAGCAAAGAGACATCAACCTCCGGAGGAGAAGGTAGATCCGGTGAAAGGGAAGCGCACTCTGGCTGCCCTGACAAAACCACCCAAGTCTCCGCCGAAAGGCAACTATGAGCGCATTATTGGAAAGGCATTTGCCGAAGCGGAGAGGTCGGGAAGTACTAAAAGTGATCAAAGGATGAAAGAACGACGAGCTGGGAAACAAATTGCCCAGCTCGGCGAACAAGCGAAGCAATCGTGCCCCCAGCTCAAGGTGCCTGCTAGCGACATCGTCGATCCGAGGATGGTGCCCGGTTATGGCAATCCTGCAGATTACCTGCCCGACGATGTACATTATGATATCTTGGAGGTGCAGATACAAAGATACGAGTACGGGAAGCCTCTCGTCAAAGATGAAAGTTCTCTATCAACGATGATGCGAAGATTGCATGATTGGTACATGAAAACCTGCAAAGAGTCTGAGGGGAGGAGTACTTTGTATGTGAGAGTTAAAAAGGAGCATGACCTCCTTGGAATTGAACTGTTGCCTATTCCATTTGAGGAGTTCTATCAGTTTTTCAATCAATTGCCCATCGATAAAGCAACGGTCACCTCCTACTGTCTGTAAGTAGTACTACTTCCGTCATTAAGTCTCTCTATATAACTCAGCCCTTTCATTTGCATGTATTTATAATTATCCTCACTATATTATGCAGATTGAAGATCGCCGAATTGAAGAAAAGACAAGTGGGAGATATTGGGTTCATTAACACGTATCTCATAGATGCAACTGAGGTTCAATATCGTGCCCAAGAAACCGAGGCCAACTTGCTACGATCGTTGGAAATAAATGAAAACAAAGATATAATACTCTTTCCTTACAACTTCAAGCGAGTGTTACTGTCTTGTGGCATATTCGGTTTCCTTATTAGTCCAGGTTATAGTAATGTAATATTGATGAGTTATGCATGTGTGCGCAGCTACCACTATATTCTCCTAGAGATTAAGCTTGAGAAGGGAGTAGTAACTGTCTTAGACTCCAAGCGAAAAGATCCCAAGGAGTATGCGGACATGACTGAAATGCTCGAGAAGTAAGTTAAATCGATCATTATCCACCATATCAGCAACTTTGTTCATTTCTGATATCAAGTAATTGTTTTCTTTGTATGGCAGGGCTTGGAGAAAATTCACCAAAAAAGCTCCGGGACTACCGAAGAAGCTGCAATTTAGGCACCCGAAAGTAAGTACTATATAGTAGCATATTCCAGGCATCTCCTAGTGATTCAAGCGCTAGTTTCATCAATACCATTTAGCATGCTTGCTAATTA
>NC_041383.1:116544337-116549245 GCF_002162155.2 Triticum dicoccoides
GGGGGGGGGGTTTGGGGGGTTTTGGGGGGTTAATTTAGGTGTTTCATATATTGTGCTATAGCTAGCTAATTAATAGAGAGAAGTGTCCTCTCTTTTGTCCGTGCTTGGTCGACGCTACGTACCATACATACGTATAGAGAGGACTAGCTAGACACGCTAGCTAGCTAGAGTAAGCAAACAGAAGATCGTCATGAACATATATGCATACAGAGAGAAGTGATATCGACCACCTCTCCTTCTCCGAGAGATTGGTCGAACAACAAGTTCTCGTATATCTATCCGACACTACCGGCTACATATATACAATAATTATCTTTTACAAATATATAATCTCCTAAAATACGGACGCGTGGTCCACATAGTATTCTCCGTCTTCAGCGATCGCGTGGTCAAGAAAGAATGCCGCCAATTCCTCTTGAATTGCTCACATGCGATCTGGTGCTAGGAGTTCATCCCGCATCCGAAACATCTAATTTTAAGAAGGGGGTCAATACATATATATATATATATGAATGAATGAAACTCAACACAAATGATGGTAATAAAATAAAATTGTGAATATTGTTATTTACGCACTTCATATTGTTTGTCGGAGTAGCCCCGCTCACAGGTCGTGTGGCGGATGGACTCGCAAATGTAGTATCCACAGAAATCATTCCCTTGTTCCTGCCACAACCACTTCACAAGAAATAGAGGTCAATCAAACTGATAATTAGCAAGCATGCTAAATGGTATTGATGAAACTAGCGCTTGAATCACTAGGAGATGCCTGGAATATGCTACTATATAGTACTTACTTTCGGGTGCCTAAATTGCAGCTTCTTCGGTAGTCCCGGAGCTTTTTTGGTGAATTTTCTCCAAGCCCTGCCATACAAAGAAAACAATTACTTGATATCAGAAATGAACAAAGTTGCTGATATGGTGGATAATGATCGATTTAACTTACTTCTCGAGCATTTCAGTCATGTCCGCATACTCCTTGGGATCTTTTCGCTTGGAGTCTAAGACAGTTACTACTCCCTTCTCAAGCTTAATCTCTAGGAGAATATAGTGGTAGCTGCGCACACATGCATAACTCATCAGTATTACATTACTATAACCTGGACTAATAAGGAAACCGAATATGCCACAAGACAGTAACACTCACTTGAAGTTGTAAGGAAAGAGTATTATATCTTTGTGTTCATTTATTTCCAACGATCGTAGCAAGTTGGCCTCGGTTTCTTGGGCACGATATTGAACCTCAGTTGCATCTATGAGATACGTGTTAATGAACCCAATATCTCCCACTTGTCTTTTCTTCAATTCGGCGATCTTCAATCTGCATAATATAGTGAGGATAATTATAAATACATGCAAATGAAAGGGCTGAGTTATATAGAGAGACTTAATGACGGAAGTAGTACTACTTACAGACAGTAGGAGGTGACCGTTGCTTTATCGATGGCCAATTGTTTGAAAAACTGATAGAACTCCTCAAATGGAATAGGCAACAGTTCAATTCCAAGGAGGTCATGCTCCTTTTTAACTCTCACATACAAAGTACTCCTCCCCTCAGACTCTTTGCAAGTTTTCATGTACCAATCATGCAATCTTTGCATCATCGTTGATAGAGAACTTTCATCTTTGACGAGAGGCTTCCCGTACTCGTATCTTTGTATCTGCACCTCCAAGATATCATAATGTACATCGTCGGGCAGGTAATCTGCAGGATTGCCATAACCGGGCACCATCCTCGGATCGACGATGTCGCTAGCAGGCACCTTGAGCTGGGGGCACGATTGCTTCGCTTGTTCGCCGAGCTGGGCAATTTGTTTCCCGGATCGTCGTTCTTTCATCCTTTGATCACTTTTAGTACTTCCCGACCTCTCCGCTTCGGCAAATGCCTTTCCAATAATGCGCTCATAGTTGCCTTTCGGCGGAGACTTGGGTGGTTTTGTCAGGGCAGCCAGAGTGCGCTTCCCTTTCACCAGATCTACCTTCTCCTCCGGAGGTGGATGTCTCTTTGCTTTCAACCCTTGAAACCAGTCATCCACTTCGGTCTGCGCGATCTTCGCGTTTTCCTCCTCGCTCCTCTCGTACGGTAACTTCTCTGGAGTCTTCAGAGAAGGACCGAATCTGTATCTCCTCCCGCCTTTGGCTGTACTGCTAGACGCCGGCAGAGTAGACGGAGCGGATGTCTTTTTTCCTTGCTTACGAGGTGGAGGAGAAGGACTGCTACGCGCCGTAGAAGCCGGAGCGGCAGCGGGTCTCTTCCGCCCTTGCTGACGAGGCGGAGAAGGAGGAGGCTGGCTGCTCGGGCGCGCCGGCGCAGGCGGAGAAGGAGGCGGAGTGCCGCCACGCGCCGGAGAAGGAGCGGGCCGAGTGCCCTGATCGTCACTCGCCGGTGGAGGTGGCGGAGTGCCCTGACTTGCCGGAGGAGGAGGAGGAGGCGGAGGCGTCCAGTTCGGAAGGTTGATGAGATCCTTCCGCCATAGGCATGGAGTCTTCAGAGCAGAACCCAGCCGATACTCCCCTTCACCGGTAGGGTGGTCAAGCCGGAGGTCCTCAAATCCCTCCGTTATTTCATCGACCATCACCTTAGCATATCCTTCGGGAATCGGCCGGCAGTGAAAAGTTGAGTCGGGTTTAGTAGGATAAACTGAGCCAACAGCCGCCTTGACCTTCAAATTGCTCCATTGCGCCATAAGGTGGCAATTTTCAGCATCCGTGATAGCATCCATGGGATAGCTGGCAGGAGCCGTCAAGGCATGCTCTGGCTGAAGCAGCTCGGTGGAAGCCACGCTGCTTTTCCGCTGAGATGGCGGGGTAGCTTCGGGGGAAGCTTCGGCAGGTCGTTTGCTGCGATCTGCTTCTCGTTCCTCTAGCCCCATTACCCTTTCGTGCAGCGACTGCAGTTGGCTCTTCTCCAGTTTCTTCCTCCTCTCGTGGGTTTTGTAACCCCCTGCGTCCGGAAATCCAGCCTTCCACGAAACGGAGCCTGGCGTGCCTCGTGTCCGTCCAGGGTGCTCAGGATTGCCGAGGGCCATTGTGAGCTCGTCCTTCTCCCTGTCTGGAATGAACGTCCCTTGCTGTGCTGCTTCGATATATTGCTGAAGCTTCTTGACTGGTATGTCCAATTGTTCCTCCGTCCAAATGCACTTCCCTGTTATAGGGTCCAAGGATCCACCGGCCCCAAAGAACCAAGTCCGGCAACGTTCTGGCCAGTTCATTGTCTCTGGTTCGATCCCTTTATCAAGCAGATCATTCTCAGCCTTGGCCCACTTAGGCTGGGCTACGAGGTAGCCACCTGACCCAGTGCGATGGTGAAGCTTCTTCTTCTCAGCATTTCTCTTGTTTGTCGCCGACATTTTTTTACTCTTTTCCGATGTCTTGTGGGCCACTAATGCGGGCCAGTCATCTCTGATCTTCTCATATTTTCCAATGAATTCTGGTGTCTCATTTTTTTCGACATACCTATTGAGGTCTTTCTTCCAATTCCTGAATAGGTCTGCCATCTTCCTCAGAGCAAAAGACTTGATTAATGGCTCTATAACTGGCTTCCTCGGATCATCCTCCGGCGGTAGGGTGAAATTTGACTTCAGCTTAGTCCAAAGATTCTCTTTCTGCATCTCATTGACATATGACACCTCAGGGTCTTCGTTCTTAGGCTTATACCATTGCTGGATGCTGATCGGGATCTTGTCCCTAACCAGAACCCCACACTGAGCAACAAATGCCTTCTTTGTCTGGTAGGGTTCAATCGGTTGGCCATCGCGCGCGATTTGTATGATCTCAAACTTTTCATCCGAGCTCAACTTTTTCTTCGGGCCTCGTCTCTTTACCGAAGTTGTGCTCGATCCGGAGGGCTAGAAAAAAGAACAAAGACGAGAGTTAATTAATATGTGTACATACCAAAACAATGAATGCATCAATTAGCTAGTCAGCACAGGCTTAACTAATATATATACCTGGCCGGACTCGGTTTGGTGATCACCGGAGCCGTCCTCACGGTCTACTTCTTCACCCTCTCCTTCTTGCACCGGCATTGGGTCATCGGAGCCATGTAAATCAATGAGGAGAGGGCTAGCTGCTTCTTCACCCTCTCCTTCCAGACCATCGTTGTCGTTGAGAAACATCGAGGAGAGGGCATCACTTCCTTCTGCGATTATGTCCCTCAACAACGCTTCTTGTGCTTCGTCTCGGGGGGTGTCCATAGTTTCTACAAATATTTACAACATGGCGATTATTATTCAAACATGACAGATATGGATATATTAGTGGCAAACGTAGAACTAGCTAGCTAATCACAATAAGGAATCATATTAGTGGCCTCGACGCTGCTTCTCTAGGGTTTGGGGTGGCCTCGACAACGCTTCAAGGGTTAGGGGGTGGCCTCGAGAACGCTTCAAGCTAGGAGGGGGTAATATCGACCCCCCCACGTGTTGAAGCTATCGGGAGGGGGTCGGCGTTGAACACTACATATATGTCCCACAAGTGACGTGGGCATCGACGCCCGCGGTACGGTAGAGGGTCGTGGATCGCCGAGCGGTCGAGGGTCAAGGGGTCGGGAGGATCGCCGAGGGGTCGAGAGCCTTCGACCCTAGACCCCTTAACGACCCTCGACCCTGAAACCTTCGACCCTTGACCCCTTAACGACCCTCGACCCTGAAACCTTCGACCCTTGACCCCTTAACGACCCTCAACCCTCTACCCTAGTTCCCGACCCTCGACCCCTCGGTGATCCTCGAAACCCTCGTTATATCGACAACGAAGCAACATACATATACATGCGAAAATAATGTTATCGGGGAGGGGGTATCGGTACCCCCCCCCCTCGTGTCAAAGTTTCTTCTTTCTCCTCTATTCCTTTCTTTCTTCTTCTCCTCTCATGTTGAAGTTATCGGGAGGGGTATATCAACGATGACA
>NC_041383.1:116550394-116551014 GCF_002162155.2 Triticum dicoccoides
GTCCCGGTTGGTGCCACCAACCGGGACCAAAGGCCCCCTTTAGTCCCGGTTGGTGCCACCAACCGGGACCAAAGGCCTTGTGCTGCCCCGCGCCAAATGTTTAGTCCCACCTCGCTAGTTGAGAGGGAGCCGCACCAGTTTATAAGGTGCGGTGCGGCTCCCCTCTCGAGCTCCTCTCTAAAGCAGGCTTTCGGGCCTAACTCTGCCATCTGTGCATGTGGGCCTACTGGGCCTTCCACGGGCCTGAATCCTAGCCCATAGGGTTTCTAGTCGTATTCAGGCCGTGGGGGCCCAGTAGGTGGCATTTTTTTTGTTTTTTTGTTTTATTTGTTGCTTTATTTAGTTTATTTTGGTTTTGGTTTATTTTTCTTTTGGTCTTTTGCTTTATTTTTTAATTCTTTTTGCTTTTAGTTTTAGAAAAATTATAAACTTTCTGTTAGTGCCATTAGTTTTCAAATCTGAGAACTCTTTTTTTGTTTTCTTTGTTGCTTTATTTATTGTATTTTGTTTCTACTTACAATGCAATACTTATTGTTGCTATTTTTTTTTTCAGTTTTTTGTTCTGTTTTCTGCATTATTTAGTTTTTGTTGTTTTTTGCTTTATTTTTTAATTCTTTTTG
>NC_041383.1:116551433-116556321 GCF_002162155.2 Triticum dicoccoides
TTTTTTGTTTCCTTTGTTGCTTTATTTATTTTATTTTGTTTCTACTTACAACAAAATACTTATTGTTGCTATTTTTATTTTTTTTCAGTTTTTTGTTCTGTTTTCTGCATTATTTATTTTTTGTTGTTTTTTGCTTTATTTTTTAATTCTTTTTGCTTTTAGTTTTAGAAAAATTATAAACTTTCTGTTAGTGCCATTAGTTTTCAAATTTGGAAACTCTTTTTTTGTTTTCTTTGTTGCTTTATTTATAAACCGGTGTGAGCGCCCTTCGGTTGGCGAGGTTTTAAAATTCATAGTTTTCAAATGAACTCTGAAAAAGTTGGCATAGCATGTGCATGTACAAAACGGAAAATGGTATCATACTCGTCTGTTACAAAGTTGGCATGTTATCATCATAATCGTTGCGGGAGAAAGTCTTCACTTTTTCTTCGCTTGTGTCGTTTTCTTATTGCGCCGTAACCATGGATAATCTTCATCGTTTATCAGGATGCTTGGGTCAGCCTTGACTTTGAAGGGGGGAATTTCATGAAACTTTTCATACTCTTCAGACATGTCTGTCTTGCCCTCCACTCCCAGGATGTCCCTTTTTCCTGAAAGAACTATGTGGCGCTTTGGCTCATTGTATGATGTATTCGCTTCCTTATCTTTTCTTTTCCTCGGTCTGGTAGACATGTCCTTCACATAGATAACCTGTGCCACATCATTGGCTAGGACGAACGGTTTGTCAGTGTACCCAAGATTTTTCAGATCCACTGTGGTCATTCCGTACTGTGGGTCTACCTGTACCCCGCCTCCTGACAGATTGACCCACTTGCACTTAAACAAAGGGACCTTAAAATCTACTCCGTAGTCAAGTTCCCATATGTCTGCTATGTAACCATAATATGTGTCATTTCCATTGTCAGTTGCTGCATCAAAGCGGACACCGCTGTTTTGGTTGGTGCTCTTTTCATCTTGGTCAATCGTGTAAAATGTATTCCCATTTATCTCGTATCCTTTCCAAATCATTACAGTCGAAGATGGTCCCCTGGACAACAAGTACAACTCATCACAAACAGTGCTGTCACCTCTGAGACGTGTTTCCAACCAACTGCTGAAAGTCCTGATGTGTTCACATGTAATCCAGTCGTCGCACTGCTCCGGGTGTTTGGAGCGCAGACTGTTCTTGTGTTCATCGATATACGGGGTCACCAAGGTAGAGTTCTGTAGAACTGTGTAGTGTGCTTGAGACCAAGAATATCCGTCCCTGCATATTATTGAGTCCCTTCCAAGCGTGCCTTTCCAAGTCAGTCTCCCCTCATACCGCGATTTAGGGAGACCTATCTTCTTAAGGCCAGGAATGAAGTCAACACAAAACCCGATGACATCCTCTGTTTGATGGCCCATGGAGATGCTTCCTTCTGGCCTAGCGCGGTTACGAACATATTTCTTTAGGACTCCCATGAACCTCTCAAAGGGGTACATATTGTGTAGAAATACGGGCCCCAGAATGACAATCTCGTCGACTAGATGAACTAGGACGTGCGTCATGATATTGAAGAAGGATGGTGGGAACACCAGCTCGAAACTGACAAGACATTGCGCCACATCACTCCTTAGCGTTGGTACGATTTCTGGATCGATCACCTTCTGAGATATTGCATTGAGGAATGCACATAGCTTCACAATGTCTAGTCGGATGTTTTCCGGTAGAAGCCCCTTCAATGCAACCGGAAGCAGTTGCGTCATAATCACGTGGCAGTCATGAGACTTTAGGTTCTGGAACTTTTTCTCTGGCATATTTATTATTCCCTTTATATTCGACGAGAAGCCAGTCGGGACCTTCATATTGAGCAGGCATTGAAAGAATATTTATTTCTCTTCTTTCGTAAGAGCGTAGCTGGCAGGACCTTCAAACTGCTTCGGAGGCATGCCCTCTTTTTCGTGCAAGCGTTGTAGGTCCTCTCGTGCCTCAGGTGTATCTTTTGTCTTCCCATACACGCACAAGAAGCCTAGCAGGTTCACGCAAAGGTTCTTCGTCACGTGCATCACGTCGATCGAAGAGCGGACCTCTAGGTCTTTCCAGTAGGGTAGGTCCCAAAATATAGATTTGTTCTTCCGCATGGGTGCGTGATTCTCAGCGTCATTCGGAACAGCTAGTCCGCCGGGACCCTTTCCAAAGATTACGTGTAAATCATTAACCATAGCAAGTACGTGATCACCGGTACGCATGGCGGGCTTCTTCTGGTGATCTGCCTCGCCTTTGAAATGCTTGCCTTTCTTTCGACATTGATGGTTGGTCGGAAGAAATCGACGATGGCCCAGGTACACATTCTTCCTGCAGCTTGCCAGGTATATACTATCGGTGTCAAGTAAACAGTGCGTGCATGCGTGGTATCCCTTGTTTGTCTGTCCTGAAAGGCTACTGAGAGCGGGCCAATCGTTAATGGTCACGAACAGCAACGCCTTTAGGTTAAATTCCTCCTGTTTGTGCTCATCCCACGTACGTACACCATTTCCATTCCACAGCTGTAAAAGTTCTTCAACTAATGGCCTTAGGTACACATCAATGTCGTTGCCGGGTTGCTTAGGGCCTTGGATGAGAACTGGCATCATAATGAACTTCCGCTTCATGCACATCCAAGGAGGAAGGTTATACATACATAGAGTCACGGGCCAGGTGCTGTGATTGCTGCTCTGCTCCCCGAAAGGATTAATGCCATCCGTGCTTAAAGCAAACCATACGTTCCTTGGGTCCTTTGCAAACTCATCCCAGTACTTTCTCTCAATTTTTCTCCACTGCGACCCGTCAGCGGGTGCTCTCAACTTCCCGTCTTTCTTACGGTCCTCACTGTGCCATCGCATCAACTTGGCATGCTCTCCGTTTCTGAACAGACATTTCAACCGTGGTATTATAGGAGCATACCACATCACCTTCGCAGGAACCCTCTTCCTGGGAGGCTCGTCGTCAACATCACCAGGGTCATCTCATCTGATCTTATACCGCAATGCACCGCATACCGGGCATGCGTTCAGATCCTTGTAGGCACCGCGGTAGAGGATGCAGTCATTAGGGCATGCATGTATCTTCTCAACCTCCAATCCTAGAGGGCATACGACCTTCTTTGCTGCGTATGTACTGTCGGGCAATTCGTTATCCTTTGGAAGCTTCTTCTTCATTATTTTTAGTAGCTTCTCAAATCCTTTATCAGGCACAGCATTCTCTGCCTTCCACTCCAGCAATTCGAGTACGGTACCGAGCTTTGTGTTGCCATCTTTGCAATTGGGGTACAACCCCTTTTTGTGATCCTCTAACATGCGATCGAACTTCAGCTTCTCCTTTTGACTTTCGCATTGTGTCCTTGCATCGACAATGACCCGGTGGAGATCATCATCATCGGGCACATCGTCTGGTTCCTCTTGATCTTCAGCAGCTTCGCCCGTTCAGCACCATCGTGCACATCGTCTGGTGCATCTTGATGTTCAGTAGCATCACCGTATTCAGGGGGCACATAGTTGTCATCGTACTCTTCTTCCTCGCCGTCTTCCATCATAACCCCTATTTCTCCGTGCCTCGTCCAAACATTATAGTGTGGCATGAAACCCTTGTAAAGCAGGTGGGTGTGAAGGATTTTCCGGTCAGAGTAAGACTTCGTATTCCCACATATAGGGCATGGACAACACATAAAACCATTCTGCTTGTTTGCCTCAGCCACTTCGAGAAAATCATGCACGCCCTTAATGTACTCGGAGGTGTGTCTGTCACCGTACATCCATTGCCGGTTCATCTGTGTGCATTATATATAATTAAGTGTGTCAAAAATCATTACAGAACATCATGAATAGATAATTAAGTGACCAAATTAATAGAAGTTCATCATCACATAAAAACCAAAGTAGATACATAGTTCTCATCTAACAACATAAAGCTCTGCAGAGCATCTAAATTAATTAAACCATACATTGAAACTATGTAAAACATTTCAATGCGAAAACAAATGCGATCATAATCGCAACCAAGGTAACAACTGATCCAACGGCATAATGATACCAAGCCTCGGTATGACTGGCATATTTTCTAATCTTTCTCATCTTCAAGCGCATTGCATCCATCTTGATCTTGTGATCATCGACGACATCCGCAACATGCAACTCCAATATCATCTTCTCCTCCTTAAGTTTTTTTTATTTTTTCCTTCAAGAAATTGTTTTCTTCTTCAACTAAATTTAACCTCTCGACAATAGGGTCGGTTGGAATTTCCGGTTCAACAACCTCCTAGATAAATAAAATCTATGTCATGTTGGTCGGCATAATTTTCATAAACAATAAATGAACCAATAGTTATGAAAAGATAATATATACCACATCTGAATCATAGACAGGACGAGGGCCGACGGGGGCGGATACCAAAACCATCGGCGCACTATATAAGATGCAATAATAAAAGTAAGAAAATAATACAAGTATCTATCTAAACAAACAAGTAATAATATTTTTCCTTTCAGAAAGAAGATAAGAACAAGAGGCTCACCACGGTGGTGCCAGCGATGAGATCGGCGCGGGTGATCGACGGCGGTGAAGACGGGGACGGGGCGTGACGGACCGCTAAACCTAGATAAATATTGAGGAAAATGGAGCTTGGCGGTCGAGCTTGGAGAGGAGAAACCTTAAGTAGTGTGGCTCGGGCATTCCATCGAACACCTTGTGTGCATAGGAGGTGAGCTAGAGCACCACCAAGCCCTCTCCCCCTCGGCCAGAAAAAACAGAGCAGTGTGCTCTGCTCTTGCGCGAGGGGCTATATATAGGCAGCACCATTGGTCCCGGTTGGTGGCATGAACCGGGACTAAAGGTAACCCTTTTGGTCCCGGTTCATGCCACCAACCGGGACCAATAGTGGTGGGCCAGGAG
>NC_041383.1:116556331-116602211 GCF_002162155.2 Triticum dicoccoides
GCTCTTGCGCGAGGGGCTATATATAGGCACCACTATTGGTCCTGGTTGGTGGCATGAACCGGGACTAAAGGTAACCCTTTTGGTCCCGGTTCATGCCACCAACCGGGACCAATAGTGGTGGGCCAGGAGCCAGGACCATTGGTCCCGGTTCGTCCCACCAACCGGGACCAAAAGGTCCGGACGAACCGGGACCAATGGCCCATGTGGCCCGGCCGGCCCCCTGGGCTCACGAACCGGGGCAAATAGCTCCATTGGTCCCGGTTCTGGATTGAACCGGGACTAATGGGCTAAACTGGCCTGGACGAAAGCCCTGTTTTCTACTAGTGCTTGTCGGCAGGCTGATATCTTCCATAACCGGAAGCGCCGCCGTGCTCCTTTGAGCATCTCCACAAGCTCGCTGATGCCTCCTGGCAGGGAAGCAAATGGCCACAAGGCTTGGGCAATACCCTGCATCACCTGCCGCGCTCGTTCGTGCAGTTGTGAAAGATCTTGCAGCATATCGCCTACGGATCCGAGCATCTCCTCTTCAGAACAGCCCATCAGCATACCCGCAGACATAACTCTGTCAATACGCTTCCTCTCTGAACTATAGTACAGTTCGTTTAAGCACTTACTATAAATGCCGCGTCGAAGCCTCCTGTTCTCCTTCATGGAGTCAGCAAGCTGAGCCCAAACATCTTTTAGTTCGATGCTCAGTCGGATATTAGCATCTTGGAGATTATTTCTCTCTCGAATAGCCTTCGTCAGCACACGCTCGCCCGCCTTCAGCTGACTTCTTAGATGTGGCTCATTATCTTCCAGAATCTTCGGATTCTCCCCGGGATTGTCTGCAGCATCTCTTGTTAGATTTATAAACCATGCCGAATAAATAACTGGTACAAGGTTAGTCTTACCAGAAGAGGCCCTTTTCAATTCCTCTTGTTCGGCAACAGCGGCCTTCAGCTGGGTCTTACATTCCTCCAGTTCTTGAGATAAATGGGTATTCTTCTCTATAAGAACCTATGCATACAATGATCCTTAAATCAGTTGTGCCAACTGTTTCAAGTCTCAGGGGCTACTACTACACATACTTATTAGATTTTCTTACCCGTATATCCTTTGCATACTGATCCGTTGCTCTGGCAAGTCCATCTTGAGCGGCGCGAATATATGCGTCTCCAGAGTTGAAGGCATCGAAATCCTCCTCGGAGAAAATACCATTGCGGAGTACGGTCCGTCCATGCCGGTGATTCATGGCACTCCTCACTTCGGAGTTTGAAGCGGAAAGCCTGTCTGTATCCTCTGTGGGAGGGCAATTCAGCGTTGCCCCACATCAGCCTCCACCCGTGAGTCCGCTTCAGGAATCTGGCTGCTTGAGGCATGGCCGGTAGGGGATCCGGATGTAGTCCGGCGGATGTTTTTCCTGCCAGGAAACAATGCAAACTGTCACATGTCGGCAAAGATAATCATAGAGCAAGTCCAATTTTTACCTCTGGTCCGGCGTCTCAGTTCTAACCGCCTTCCTCTTACGCCTGCCCGGACTAGATGCCCTTTGCAGATGAGCCCCGTGGGACTGGCACGGCGTCCTGATGGCCGTTTCTGCAAAAATACAACATGTGCGCTTAAGGCACGACATAATTCGGAATTTAGGGCTCCACTTTTCTTACGTTCGACACCGGGAGTAGTCCGGGATAATCAGCAAAGATGGCCACTAAAGCGCCGTTGCGGCTTGCTTGATAAAATGTCCTATCTACAAGCTCCATGGATATATCCGAATCTTCTTCAAGTCCGGAGTTGAGAGCCCGGCCAGGATCCTCTGGCTGCGGAGGTGGGTTGTTGAACTCTTCCACGCCCCTTCTCAGCTCCTGCTTTGAAAATAGAAAGATAAATGATTGGTGACCAAGGACACAGGTATGAATAGAGTCGAGTAAGGAATGACAGCTTACCCAGCTTGGGGGGTTATACATGGAAAATCCATCCCGCAGCTTAATGCGGAGGAACTCCTGTTCTTCCCCTTTGTACAAATCGGACAATATTTTTACCAGTGCGATGGTGGTGTCCGGACCTTTACGACCGCAGCGGGTGGCGTCGTCTTCTCCGTTGAAGTGCCACATGGGTTTCCCCCGATATTGAAGTGGCTGCACCCCCCGCATTATGCATATTAACATAACCTCTATCATTGTCAATCCTGATTTGGCCAGAATTTTTATCCAGCCCATCAGATAGAGGACCTCCCTGTCGTCTTCCTCTTGGGGGCTCCGTGGGCGCCAGTTTTGGCGTTTCTTTAGCGGGGCGTTGGTAAACTCAGGAAGGCCCGTCCGGACTGGGTCCAGAAGGGGAACATCATCTACATAAAACCACTCCGAGGGCCAGTCTTCGGACGCCTTCTTTGGAGTACCGGACAAGTATCCGGCCTGAGCGATGCACCATATTTCGGCTCCGCCCACTTGATATATAGAACCCTCCTGATTGTGAGGGACGAGGTGGAATATCCTCTTCCATAACTCGAAATGAGCTTTGCAGCCCAGGAAGAGCTCGTAGAAGGCAACATACCCTGCGATGTGCAGTATAGAGGCAGGAGTGAAGTTGTGCAGCTGGAGGCCATAGAACTCAAGGAGCCCGCGGAGGAATGGGTGGATTGGAAACCCAATCCCTCTCAGCAAATACGGGACAAGGCATATCCGCTCCCCTCTCGATGGGTTTAGAAAGCTATTCGCCTACTCCCCGCCATTATAGGTGGCTAGTCCGGCTCGGACGGGGACCATGTATGCAGGTGGGAGGAACCCCTAGGTTTGCAACTCCACTAATCGGCTATGAGGGACAGAACACTTTTACCAATCACCTGGCTTAGAGCTAAGGGTGCGAGAGGAGGAGCTTCGGCGGCCAACCATGATGGAGTGGCTTTTCCCGGGCACGCTCTGTTGAATGCTTGCTGGGAAGAAGATGGTGTGATTTGGATCTGAGGATCCCCGTCTCTTCAAATAGATGGTTGGCTTACAGGGTCAGGGTGGCAAATGTAAAAATGCCCCGACTTCTCGTATTCATTTTACATGTGGAGATAGCCATTATTGAAGCACAGAAGCCGAGGAGTACGACATTAATGGAGACCGGACACTGTTCGCCATGACAAGTACTCTGGATTTGGAGAAGAACCCGCCTTGCAATGCCGAAGACAATCTAAGCGCCGGACTCATCGTCATTGAAGCCTGGTTTAGGGGCTACCGATGGAGTCCTGGATAAGGGGGTAGCCGGACAGCCGAACTATGTACTTTGGCCGGACTGTTGGACTATGAAGATACGAGATTGAAGACTTCGTCTCGTGTCCGGATGGGACTCTCCTTTGCGTGGAAGCTAAGCTTGGCGATTCGGATGATAGATCTCCTTCTCTGTAACCGACTCTGTGAAACCCTAGCCCCCTCCGGTGTCTATATAAACCGGAGGGTTTAGTCCGTAGGACAACAACAATCATACCATAGGCTAGCTTCTAGGGTTTAGCCTCTACGATCTCGTGGTAGATCAACTCTTGTAATACTCATATCATCAAGATCAATCAAGCAGGAAGTAGGGTATTACCTCCATCGAGAGGGCCCGAACCTGGGTAAAACATCGTGTCCCCAGTCTCCTGTTACCATTAGCCTTAGACGCACAGTTCGGGACCCCCTACCCGAGATCCGCCGGTTTTGACACCGACAATGGCCTCAAGCCATTTCATGGAATCTGGGCTCATCATCGCTTCCTCATAGTTCGTAGGTTCACCATGGTCTAGTAACATGACTTCCAGAACAGGACTACCGTACCACTTTGGTGCGGATCTTACTCTGGAAGACCTACGAGGTCCGGTAGTAACTTGATCTGAAGTTTCATGATCATCATCATTAACTTCCTCACTAACTGGTGTAGAAATCACTGGAACTGATTTCTATGATAAACTACGTTCCAATAAGGGAGAAGGTACAATTACCTCATCAAGTTCTACTTTCCTTCCACTCACTTCTTTCGAGACAAACTCCTTCTCTAGAAAGGATCCATTCTTAGCAACGAATATGTGATAGAAGGTGTATCCAACAGTTTCCTTTGGGTATCCTATGAAGACGCACTTCTCCGATTTGGGTTTGAGCTTATCAGGTTGAAGCTTTTTCACATAAGCATCGCAGCCCCAAACTTTAAGAAATGACAACTTTGGTTTCTTGCCAAACCACAGTTCATAAGGCGTCGTCTCAACAGATTTTGATAGTGCCCTATTTAAAGTGAATGTGGTTGTCTCTAATGCATAACCCCAAAACGATAGTGGTAAATCAGTAAGAGACATCATAGATCGCACCATATCTAATAAAGTACGGTTATGACGTTCAGACACACCATTATGCTGTGGTGTTCCAGGTGGCGTGAGTTTCGAAACTATTCCACATTTTTTCAAATGAAGACCAAACTCGTAACTCAAATATTCTCCTCCACGATCAGATCGTAGAAACTTTATTTTCTTGTTATGATGAGTTTCCACTTCACTCTGAAATTCTTTGAACTTTTTGAATGTTTCAGACTTATGCTTTATTAAGTAGATATACCCATATCTGCTCAAATCATCTGTGAAGGTAAGAAAATAATGATACCCGCCACGAGCCTCAACAATCATTGGACCGCATACATCGGTATGTATTATTTCCAATAAGTCATTAGCTCGTTCCATTGTTCCAGAGAATGGAGTTTTAGTCATCTTGCCCATAAGGCACGGTTCGCAAGTATCAAGTGATTCATAATCAAGTGATTCAAAAAGTCCATCTTTATGGAGTTTCTTCGTGCGCTTTACACCGATATGACCCAAACAGCAGTGCCACAAATAATTTGCACTATCATTATCAACTTTACATATTTTGGTACCAATATTATGAATATGTGTATTACCACAATCGAGATTCAATAAACCATCAATAGGTGTATGACCATATAAGGTTTTATTCATGTAAACATAATAACAATTATTCTTTGTCTTAAATGAATAACTGTATTGCAATAAACATGATATAATCATATTCATGCTCAATGCAAACACCAAATAACATTTATTTAGGTTCAACACTAATCCCAAAAGTATAGGGAGTGTGCGATGATGATGATATCAATCTTGGAACCACTTCCAACATACATCGTCACTTTACCCTCAACTAGTCTCTGTTTATTCTGTAACTCCTGTTTCGAGTTGTTGGAAATATGCCCTAGAGGCAATAATAAAAATGGTTATTATTATATTTCCTTGTTCATGATAATTATCTATTGTTCATGCTATAATTGTATTAACTGGAAATCGTAATACATGTGTGAATACATAGACCACAACATGTCCCTAGTGAGCCTCTAGTTGACTAGCTCGTTGATCACTAGATGGTTATGGTTTGCTAACCATGGACATTGGATGTCATTGATAACAGGATCACATCATTAGGAGAATGATGTGATGGACAAGACCCAATCCTAAGCATAGCACAAGATCATGTAGTTCGTTTGCTAAGAGCTTTTGTAATGTCAAGTGTCACTTCCTTAGACCATGAGATTGTGCAACTCCCGGATACCGTAGGAGTGCTTTGGGTGTACCATACGTCACAACGTAACTGGGTGGCTATAAAGGTGCACTACAGGTATCTCCGAAAGTGTCTGCTGGGTTGGCACAAATCGAGACTGGGATTTGTCACTCTGTATGACGGAGAGGTATCTCTGGGCCCACTCAGTAATGCATCATCATAATGAGGTCAATGTGACTAAGGAGTTAGTCACGTGATCATGCATTATGAAACGAGTAAAGTGACTTGCCGGTAACGAGATTGAACAAGGTATAGGGATACCGACGATCGAATCTCGGGCAAGTAACATACCGATGGACAAAGGGAATTGTATACGAGATTGATTGAATCCCTGACATCATGGTTCATCCGATGAAATCATCGTGGAACATGTGGGAGCCAATATGGGTATCCAGATCCCGCTATTGGTTATTGGCCGGAGAGGTATCTCGGTCATGTCTGCATGGTTCCCGAACCCGTAGGGTCTACACACTTAAGGTTGAGTGACGCTAGAGTTGTTATGGGAATAGTATGTGCTTACCGAAGGTTGTTTGGAGTCCCGGATGAGATCCCGGACGTGACGAGGAGTTCTGGAATGGTCCAGAGGTGAAGATCGATATATTGGATGAAGGGTATTAGAGTCCGGAAGTGTTTCGGGGGTACCAGGCTATGGCCAGCATGACCGAAAGGTGTTTCGGGGGCCCCGACATGTGGTGCAGGGCCTCATGGGCCAAGGGGAGGGGGCAAACTGAGGGAGTCCTGGACTAGAGGGTGTCCGGATAGCCGAACTATCATCATCGGCCGGATTCCAAGACTATGAAGATACAAGATTGAAGACTTCGTCCCGTGTCCGGATGGGACTTTCCTTGGCGTGGAAGGCAAGCTTGGCGATACGGATATGTAGATCTCCTACCATTGTAACCGACTCTGTGTAACCCTAGCCCTCTCCAGTGTCTATATAAACCGGATGGTTTTAGTCCGTAGGACACAACAACAATAACAACAATCATACCATAGGCTAGCTTCTAGGGTTTAGCCTCCTTGATCTCATGGTAGATCTACTCTTGTAATACCCACATCATCAATATCAATCAAGCAAGACGTAGGGTTTTACCTCCATCAAGAGGGCCCGAACCTGGGTAAAACATCGTGTCCCTTGTCTCCTGTTACCATCCGCCTAGACGCACAGTTCGGGACCCCCTACCCGAGATCCGCCGGTTTTGACACCGACATTGGTGATTTCATTGAGAGTTCCTCTGTGTCGTCACTGATAGGCTCGATGGCTCCTTCGATCATCAACAACGACGCGGTCCAGGGTGAGACTTTCCTCCCTGGACAGATCTTCGTATTCGGCGGCTTTGCACTGCGGGCCAATTCGTTTGGCCATCTGGAGCAGATCGAAAGCTACGCCCCTGGCCGTCAGGTCAGATTTGGAAGTCTTAACTTCATGGCTGACATCCGCGGAGACTTGATCTTCAATGGATTCGAGCCACAGCCGAGCGCGCCGCACTGTCATGATGGGCATGATTTAGCTCAGCTGCCGGACAGTGCCCTGGAGGCCGCACACGAGTCCGCTCCGACCCTCGATATGGAGCCGGCTGCGCAGACCGAGGATAGGTGGTTAGACACCGCCTCGGGGGCTGCAACCTCTACGGCGATAGAGCCGAATACTGACTTTGTCCCTTCTGAAGCTCGTGACTCCAAGGTGCCGGACTCCTTGCCGGACTCCGAACCTCCCGCGCCCCCTCCAATCGAACCCGATAGGGCGCAGATTATGGACTTCACCGCTGCGGACATCTTTCAGCACTCACCTTTTGGCGACATCTTGAGTTTGCTAAAGTATCTCTTGTTATCAGGAGAGCCCTGGCCGGACTGCGGTCAGGACGGTTGGGATGCGGACGACGAAGAAATTCAAGACCCACCCACCACCCACTTAGTAGTCATTGTCGACGATCTAACCGACATGCTAGACTTCGACTCTGAAGACGTCGACGGTATGGACGACGATGCCAGAGACGACCAAGAACCAGCACCTACCGGGCACTGGAAAGCCACCTCGTCATACGACATATACATGGTGGATATCCCAAAGGATGGGAACGGCGAAGGAACAGCGGAGGAAGACCCCTCCAAGAAACAACCCAAGCGCCGGCGTCAGCGACGCCGCTCTAAATCCCGCCACAGCAAGAATGGCGATTCCGGCACCGGAGACAATAATACCCCAGACAGTGCCGAAGACAACCCCCTCCAGCAAGATTCAGCGCAGGAGAACGGAGATGCCAGCCCTCACGAGAGAGCGGCAGACGAAGAGGTAGAGGACAATAATTACATGCCTCCCTCCGGAGACGAGGCAAGCCTCAACGATGACGAATTTGTCGTGCCTGAGGATCCCGTCGAACAAGAGCGTTTTAAACGCAGGCTTATGGCCACGGCAAACAGCCTCAAGAAAAAGGAGCAACAGCTTAGAGCTGATCAGGATCTGCTAGCCGACAGATGGACTGAAGTCCTTGCGGCCGAAGAGCATGAGCTCGAACGCCCCTCCAAAAGCTACCCCAAACGCAAGTTGCTCCCCCGATTAGAGGAGGAGGCATATAAACCTGCATCACCAGAGCACAATACGGCTGACCGGCCACCTCGTGGCCGCGACAGAGAGGCCTCTAGGCCCTCCACCAGAACCGTACCCCGACATCGCTCGAAAAGCACAAGGCCACAGGGGAATGTTCCAGACTTGCGAGATATATTGGAGGATAAGGCAAGACAATCAAGATCGATCTACGGATCGCGTGGGCGCCCCATGATACGTGACGACAACCGTCATGCCGGAAACAGTAAGTCCGGTCGGGCCGAGCACAATAGACAAAGCTCGTTGGAGCTTCGTCGCGATATAGCCCAATACAGAGGCGCTGCACACCCACTATGCTTCACAGATGAAGTAATGGATCATCAAATCCCCGAAGGGTTTAAACCCGTGAATATTGAATCCTATGATGGCACAACAGACCCCGCGGTTTGGATCGAAGACTATCTCCTTCATATCCACATGACCCGCGGTGACGATCTTCACGCCATCAAATACCTCCCACTCAAGCTTAAAGGACCAGCTCGGCATTGCTTAACAGCTTGCCAGCAGAATCAATTGGATGTTGGGAGGACCTGGAAGCCGCATTCCTTGATAACTTCCAGGACACGTATGTGCGACCACCAGACACTGACGACCTAAGCCACATAATTCAGCAGCCAGACGAATCGGCCAGACAATTCTGTACACGGTTCTTAACCAAGAAATATCAAATCATCGATTGTCCGGATGCGAAGGCCCTCGCGGCCTTCAAACATAACATCCGCGACGAGTGGCTTGCCCGGCACCTGGGACAGGAAAAGCCGAAATCCATGGCAGCCCTCACATCACTCATGACCCGCTTCTGCGCGGGAGAGGACAGCTGGCTAGCCCGCAGCAATAACCTCAGCAAAAATTCTGGCAGTCCGGATACCAAAGACCACAATGGCAGGTCGCGTCGCAACAAGAACAAACGCCGCATTAACGGCGACAATAATGAGGATACGGCAGTCAACGCCGGATTCAGAGGCTCCAAACCCGGTCAGCGGAAGAAGCCATTCAAAAGAACTACTATGGGTCCGTCCAATTTGGACCGAATACTCGATCGCTCGTGCCAGATACACGGCACCCCCGAAAAGCCAGCCAAGCACACCAACAGGGACTGTTGGGTATTCAAGCAGGCAGGCAAGCTAATTGCCGAAAACAATGGCAAGGGGCTGCATAGCGATGACGAAGAAGAGACCCGACCGCCGAACAATAGAGGACAGAAGGGTTTTCCCCCATAAGTGCGGACGGTGAATATGATATACGCAACCCACATACCCAAGAGGGAGCGGAAGCATGCACTCAGGGACGTATACGTGATGGAGCCAGTCGCCCCGAAGTTCAACCCATGGTCCTCCTGCCCGATCACTTTTGATTGAAGGGACCACCCCACCAGCATCCTCCACGGCGGATTCGCCGCATTGGTTTTAGACCCAATCGTCGATGGATTTCACCTCACCAGAGTCCTGATGGACGGCGGCAGCAGCCTGAACCTGCTTTATCAGGACACAGTGCGCAAGATGGGCATAGATCCCTCAAGGATTAAACCCACAAAGACGGCCTTCAAAGGCGTCATACCAGGTGTAGAGGCCAATTGTACGGGCTCAGTCACACTGGAAGTGGTCTTCGGATCCCCGGATAACTTCCGAAGTGAGGAGTGAATCTTCGACATAGTTCCGTTCTGCAGCGGCTATCATGCTCTGCTCGGACGAACCCCGTTTGCAAAGTTCAATGCGGTGCCGCACTACGCATACCTCAAGCTCAAGATGCTAGGCCCTCGAGGAGTCATCACGGTCAACGGAAACACCGAACGCTCCCTCCGAACGGAGGACATACAGTGGCTCTCGCGGTAGAAGTACAATGCAGCCTCTTAAGGCAATTCTCGAGTTCGGACGTTAAGCGACCGGACACGGCTAAACGCGCCCGGAGTAACCCACAACAAGACCACTTGGCACGTTCCGAGCACGCGTAGCAATGCGGCCCCAACCCCAGCCCTCGCAAGATCGCAAGACTGGTCCTTCGCGTACATCATTACGCTCTGGAGATACCATGGGCATAGGGGAAGGGGCACGACCACGACAGGCCCAGAATGCGGCTCAACCACATCAGGGGCTCCCAAGTGTGTCATTCTTTTTTTTTCTCCTTTTTTTTACCCACGGGACTTTGTTCACCAGAGGCCCTGTCCGGCATTAGAACGGCCAAACTCAAGATGCAACAGCCAGGGAAGGAGAAAGGCTACGGCGAATATCCAGGTGGTCTCCATTATGAGCACTAAATCTATTTTATACACCATTCCGCAGCCTACCCCTACAGGGGGACACGTTTAATAGTCCCATCCCTTGCTTATCGCACTATTTGTATCGTCCTGCATTCATGGCAGTATTTCTTGAATAAACAATGCAGCACCTTTTTGCTTTTAATTGCATTTCTTTCTTATACATATGTTCATTTATGACATGCCGCATTCGTACACTTTGGTACGGCTAAATACACCAGGGTCTTAAGTTCCCCACATTATGGTGTGATAAGTCCGAACACTTTCACAAGTGCGGCACCCCGAACTTATAGCATTATATGCATCGGCTCCGAATCATGTCTTGGGTCAATAGTTGGGTTTGCCCGGCTCCCATGTTTTGGTACCTTACGTTCCGTTCTATCGGCTAAGGTAGCACTGGGAGAACCACTGCGATTGCGCCCCGGTTGAGCTGGGCGAGCGCCTCAGTGGAGAAAGCTAAAACTGACCGACATGATGAGGCGAGAGCCGGTCGCTGTTCGAGAGGTTTTTTCGAGTCCCTAAAGACTTATGTCGCTTAGAGCGAGGAACCGGCTTTGTCCGGCCCAGGCGTGGATAGCGCCCCAAACTCGGCCTTCCGATCACTAGGGGCTTCGCCGAAATTTAAAATTATAGAATTCTATGGCTAAGTGAGAGTGTTCAAGCATTATAAGTCCAGTTGCCTAGTTCGTTGTGTTGAGCGCCTCCCTAGATGGACCCAAATATGGGAACAAGAGTGCTCAAATTTATCCCGAACACCCCAGCACTCGCGGCATGGGGGCTGAAGCCGACGACTTGCCATCTCTTAGATTTGATAAACAGCCGCACAGAAGGTAATATTTTAAATCAACAAGCATTGCTTAGCGCATATGAACAAAGTTTTCAGCGCGCAGGATAACAAAATGCGAGTCTACTCAAATATTACATTATTGGAGCACTCACCCGCAATAGTGCGGGCACCCTTCAGGACACTCTTGTAATACATCTCGGGCGTGCGATACTCCTTGCCCGGTGGTGGCGCGTCCGTCACAAGCTTCTCAGCATCCATCTTGCCCCAGTGCACCTTAGCACGGGCAAGGGCCCGACGGGCACCTTCAATACAGGAGGATCGCTTGATGACCTCAACCCATGGACAAGCATCCACCAGCCGCTGCACCAGGCCGAAGTAGCTCCTAGGCATGGCCTCATCGGGCCAAAGCCGAACTATGAGGCCCTTCATGGCCTATTCGGCCACCTTGTGGAGCTCGACCAGCTGCTTCAGCTGGTCGCTAAGGTGCACCGGATGTTCGGCCTCAGCATACTGAGACCAGAAGACCTTCTCGGTCGAGCTCCCCTCCTCGGCCCTGTAGAAAGCGGCAGCATCGGACACGCTGCGGGGCAGATCTGCGAACGCTCCTAGAGAGCTTCGAATTCGGGTAAGTAACAGGTAATTCACATTCACATGCTTGCTTTGCATGAAAAATGCCTTACCCGCCGCTATTTTCTTCAACGCCTCGATCTCTTGAAGGGCCTTGTGGGCTTCGGCCTTAGCGGCTTTGGCATTCTCAAGAGCCGATGCAAGCTCGGACTCTCGAGTCTTCAAGTCGCGCTCCAAACCCTCATGCTTTTCCATGAGAGCCTGGAGCTCTTGCTGTACCTCCGCCACCCGCGCCTCATGCTTCTCTCTCCCAGCACGCTCCACGGCCGCATTACGTTCAGCCGCAGACACCACCTCCTTCAAGGTCGCCACCTCGTTCGTGGCCCCTGAAGTACCCACATTATCCTTGTCATTTATATTGCAACCAAATCCTTTTCTGTAAGGTACAACTTTAATAAGGTGTTACTCACCTTCCTTGTCCTCGAGCTGCTTCTTGGCACGGCCGAGCTCGTTCTCGGACCGCTCGAGGCTTTGGTTCAAAGCATTGACCTCCACAGTCAGTGCGGCAGAGGTCAGCAGCGCAGCCTGCAATCCCATATTGACATATTTATTAAGACTCCTGCGTATATCTTTTTAGATCCTCAGTCCGGCTTTTCTTTCCGAACACCGAACCGAGCATCAGGGGCTACTGTCTATGCGGTACTATTTTACATATATTAATATTCTTACCTCAAAGCCTGATAGAAGGCTGCTGCAGGCTTCGGTCAGCCCGCTTTTGGCGAGCTGGACCTTCTGAATCACCGCACTCATGACAGTGCGGTGTTCCTCCTTGATGGAAGCGCCGTTGAGCGCCTCCAGCAAGTTATCCGGTGCCTCCGGTTGGACGGAGGCCGCCAGCACAACGGTCTTGCCCTTCTTACGAAGGGGCCGCCCGCCGGACTCCGGAACCACTGCAGGTTCCAGTGCCGAGTCCGGCACGAAGTCCGGGAGGTTGCCCTATGGCACCTCCGGGTCCTCCTCCTCCGGGTGGGTCCCTCTCTGGGATCCCACCTCGGCGTCGTCAGCGTCATGGGGAGAGGAGGCGGTTGGAAGTGAAGTACTATTCACATCCGACGAGCCCAAGGACCCGCTCGACGAAACGAGAAGATCGTCCTTGGGCGGACTGCAGGGTTATATGCGGCATTAGAAAGACACCATGTGGCAAAAAGAAAAATCATGAAGTCATTCGGGAGTCCGGATACTTACGATCTCGCCAGGGGCTTGGCCCTTGGAGGCCAATCCTCGTCGTCGTCACCGGCGTTGGCGGAACAGTCCGGGGGAAGAGTTCTTCCCTTCTTGGACCCTTCGGCCTCCCTCGTTGGGGAGGCCCTCCTTTTCTTCCCTCCCCCATCTAGGGAAGAGGCCTTCTTCTTCTCCTCCTCGTCCTTGGGGGAGGAGTCCGCCCCGGAGTCATCAGACACCTGAAAACGGGAACTCTTTCGAGTGCCCGTGGCCTCCTTCTTGGCCTTCTTCTCCGGCACCACATGGGGTGCCGAAACCAGCAGCCCCGTTAAACGGGCGTCCGTTGGGTCTTCTGGAAAAGGAGCCGGACAATTAGTCTGCTCAGCCTTCTTCAGCCAATCTTGTCAAAGGATAGGGAGTTTAGATCCCGCATAGAGTCAAACTATGAAAAACAAGTGTCCCGTAAAGTGTAGAATCGCTTACCTCGCTAGCCTGGCGCTGCGAGCGGAATCCGTGGTCTTCGGTAGCGGATGCGGGAGCCTCGGCACCCTTGAACAACACCTTCCAGGCATCTTCGTACCTTGTGTCGAAGAGCCCGCTCAAGGTTTGGTGCTGGGCCGGATCGAACTCCCACAACTTGAAGGCCCGTTGTTGGCACGGGAGAATCCGGCGGATGAGCATGACCTGGACTATGTTGACGAGCTTGAGCTTCTTGTTCACCAGCTTTTGGATGCAGGCTTGGAGTCTGGTCAGCTCCTCCGAATCGCCCCAAGTCAGGCCGCTCTCTTTCCAAGAGGTGAGCCGTGTGGGGATGCCAGATCTGAATTCGGGGGCCGCTGCCCATTTAGGGTCACGCGGCTCGGTGATGTAGAACCACCCCGATTGCCACCCCTTGATGGTTTCCACGAAGGCGCCCTCGAGCCAAGTAATGTTGGGTATCTTACCCACCATGGCGCCTCTGCATTCCGCTTGGCGGCCCTTTACAACCTTCGGCTTGACATTGAAGGTCTTGAGCCACAAGCCGAAGTGGGGCTGGATGCAGAGGAAGGCCTCGCACACGACGATAAACGCCGAGATGTTGAGGATGAAATTCGGGGCCAGATCATGGAAATCCAGGCCATAGTAGAACATGAGCCCCCGGACAAAGGGGTGGAGTGGGAAGCCCAGTCCGCGGAGGAAATGGGGAAGGAATACTACCCTCTCATGGGGCCTGGGGGTGGGGATGGGCTGCCCCTCGTCGGGGAGCCGGTGCGCGATGTCGCTGGACAGATATCCGGCGCTGCGCAGCTTTTTGATGTGCCCCTCCGTAACGGAGGAGGCCATCCACTTGCCTCCCGCTCCGGACATAGTTGGAGGAGGTTGAGGTGAGATGTGCGAACTTGGGCGCTGGAGCTCGAGTGCGCGGAGATGGATAAGCAAAGGAGGAAGAAGACGTAGGTAAAAAGGCAGATCCTTATCCCCTTATATATGGGCGGACGAAACTATGCGTCCCCACCGGCCTGATAAAACTCGCTTTTTTCCCAAGCGCCGCAATCAATGGCGCGGTTAGGTTACCCATGTCCATATTAATAAGAATCCCGGAATAAGGGGAACACGATCTCTGCTTCGACAAGACGTGCCAAGGAAACCGCTTCGCTAAACGCGCTGAGGTGGTATGATAAAAACGATTCAAGTAAAGGCTTGGTTGTGGTGTGATGTCACGCCACGAAATACGTCAGCAGATTGAACTTGTGTTAATATTATTCTCTCTACTATGGAATGTGGAATTTATTTTGCAGAGCCGGACACTATCCTAGTGTTCACAATCTTCTACAAATTATTCGGAGGAGGAACCCGCCTTGCAATGCCGAAGACAATATGCGCGCCGGACTCATCGTCATTGAAACCTGGTTCAGGGGCTACTGAGGGAGTCCTGGACTAGGGGGTGTCCGGATAGCCGAACTATCATCATCGGCCGGACTCCAAGACTATGAAGATACAAGATTGAGACTTCGTCCCGTGTCCGGATGGGACTTTCCTTGGCATGGAAGGCAAGCTTGGCGATACGGATATCTAGATGTCCTACCATTGTAACCGACTCTGTCTAACCCTAGCCCTCTCCGGTCTCTATATAAACCGGATGGTTTTAGTCCGTAGGACACAACAACAATAACAACAATCATACCATAGGCTAGCTTCTAGGGTTTAGCCTCCTTGATCTCGTGGTAGATCTACTCTTGTAATACCCACATCATCAATATCAATCAAGCAGGACGTAGGGTTTTACCTCCATCAAGAGGGCCCGAACCTGGATAAAACATCGTGTCCCTTGTCTCCTGTTACCATCCGCCTAGACGCACAGTTCGAGACCCCCTACCCGAGATCCGCCGGTTTTGACACCGACACAAACCAGCCCAGTAAGGGGTTGTGCGCCCCCACACCCTTTCCCACGTTGCTTAAGGAGGTGGGGCGCCTCCACCTGACTTGGGAGGCAAGCCTCCACCTGCTTGGCTTGGGGGGCAAGTCTTCCTAGGGTTTCCCTAGGGAGATCCAATCTGCCCTGGCCGCCGCCCCCTAGGGGAAACCCTACGGCGCCTCCCCCTCTTCCCTTCCCCCTATATATAGTGAGGAGGTGGGAGGGCAGCCATGACCCTTCCCCTGGCGCATCCCCTCCCTCCTCATACATCTCCTCCTCCATAGTGCTTGGCGAAGCCCTGCTGGAGAACCACGAGCTGCACCACCACCACGCCGTCGTGCTGTCGGAGTTCTCCCTCAAATTCCCCTCTCCCCTTGCTAGATCAAGAAGGAGAAGACGTCTCCGGGTTGTACGTGTGTTGAACGCGGAGGCATCGTCTGTTCGGCGCTAGATCGAATCTTCCGCGATTTGAATCGCGCGAGTACGACTCCATCATCCGCGTTCTTGTAACGCTTCCGCTTAGCGATCTTCAAAGGTATGCAGATGCACTCCCTCTCTCTCTCGTTTCTGGAATCTCCTAGATTGATCTTGGTGACACGTAGGAAAATTTTGAATTATTACTATGTTCCCCAATAGTGGTATTAGAGCTAGGTCTATGCATAGATTCTATGAATGAGTAGAATACAAAGTAGTTGTGGGCGATGATTTGTTCAATTTGCTTGTCGTTGGTAGTCTTATCTTGATTCGGCGGCATTGTGGGATGAAGCGGCCCGGACCGACCTTACACGTACGCTTATGTGAGACAGGTTCCACCAACTGACATGCACTTGTTGCATAAGGTGGCCAGCGGGTGTCTGTCTCTCCCACTTTAGTCGGATCGGATTCAATGAAAAGGGTCCTTATGAAGGGTAAATAGCAATTGGCATATCACAGTTGTTGCTTTTGCCTAGGTAAGAAACATTCTTGCTACAAACCCATAGCGGCCACGTAAAACATGCAACAACAGTTAGAGGACGTCTAACTTGTTTTTGCAGGGTATGCTGTGTGATGTGATATGGCCAAAAGGATGTGATGAATTATATATGTGATGTATGAGATTGATCATGTTCTTGTAATAGGAATCACGACTTGCATGTCGATGAGTATGACAACCGGCAGGAGCCATATGAGTTGTCTTAATTTATTGTATGACCTGCGTGTCATGTAAACGCCATGTAATTACTTTACTTTATTGCTAACCGTTAGCCATAGTAGTAGAAGTAATAGCTGGCGAGACAACTTCATGAAGACATGATGATGGAGATCATGATGATGGAGATCATGGTGTCATGCCGATGACGAAGGTGGTCATGCCGCGCCTCGAAGATGGAGATCAAAGGCGCAAGATGATATTGGCCATATCATGTCACTTTATGATTTGCATGTGATGTTTGTCATGTTTACATCTTATTTGCTTAGAACAACGGTAGCATAAATAAGATGATCCTTCACTAAAATTTCAAGAAAGTGTCCCCCTAACTGTGTACCGTTACGAAAGTTCATTCTTTCGAAGCACCACGTGATGATCGGGTGGGATTGATTCTAACATTCGCATACAATGGATGTAAGCCAGATTTACATATGCAAAACACTTAGGTTGACTTAATGAGCCTAGCATGTACAGACATGGCCTCGGAACACGAGAGACCGAAAGTTCGAACATGAGTCATATAGTAGATACGATCAACATGGAGATGTTCACCATTGATGACTAGTCCGTCTCACGTGATGATCGGACACCGCCTAGTTGACTCGGATCATGTATCACTTAGATGAATAGAGGGATGTCTATCTAAGTGGGAGTTCGTTAAATAATTTGATTAGATGAACTTAATTATCATGAACATAGTCAAAAGGTCTTTGCAAATGATGTCGTAGCTTGTGCTTTAGTTCTACTATTCTAGATATGTTCCTAGAGAAAATTTAGTTGAAAGTTGATAGTAGCAATTATGCGGACTGAGTCCGTAAACTGAGGATTGTCCTTATTGCTACGCAGAAGGATTATGTCCTTAATGCACCGCTCGGTGTGCTGAACCTCGAACGTCGTCTGTGGATGTTGCGAACATCTGACATACATGTTTTGATGACTACATGATAGTTCAGTAATGCTAAACGGTTTAGAATTGAGGCACCGAAGATGATTTTTGAAACGTTGTAGAACATATGAGATGTTCCAAGGGCTGAAATTGGGATTTCAGGCTCGTGCCCACGTCAAGAGGTATGAGACCTCCGACGAGTTTCTTAGCCTACAAACAAAGGGAGAAAAGCTCAATCGTTGAGCATGTGCTCAGATTGTCTGAGCACTACAATCACTTGAATCGAGTGGGAGTTCATCTTCCAGATGAGATAGTGATGTTTCTCTGAAGTCGCTGCCACCAAGCTACTAGAGCTTCATGATGAACTATAACATATCAAAGATAGATATGATGATCCTTGCGCTATTTGCGATGTTTGACACCGCGATAGTAGAAATCAAGAAGGAGCATCAATTGTTGATGGTTAGTGAAACCACTAGTTTCGGGAAGGGGAAGGGCAAGGGCAAGAAGGGGTACTTCATGAAACGACAAATCAGTTGCTGCTCTAGTGAAGAAACCCAAGGTTGAACCCAAACCCGAGACTAAGTGCTTCTGTAATGAGGGAACGGTCACTGAAGCAGAACTACCCTAGATACTTGGCAGATGAGAAGGCTGGCAAGGTCGACAGAAGTATATTGGATATACATTATATTAATGTGTACTTTACTAGTACTCCTAGTAGCACCAGGGTAATAGATACCGGTTCGGTTGCTAAGTGTTAGTAACTCGAAATAAAAGCCTACAGAATAAACGAAGACTAGCTAAAAGCGAGGTGACGACATGTGTTGGAAATATTTCCAAGGTTGATGTTATCAAACCGCACGCTCCGTCTGTCGGGTAACGTAGTAATTTCAAAAAAAAAAATCCTACGCACATGCAAGATCATGGTGATGCATAGGAACAAGAGGGGAGAGTGTCGTCTGTGTACCCTCGTAGACCGTAAGCGGAAGCGTTATGACAACGCGGTTGATGTAGTCGTACGTCTTCACAATCCGACCGATCCAAGTACCGAACGTATGACACCTCCGAGTTCAGCACACGTTCAGCTCGATGACGTCCCACAAACTCCGATCTAGCAGAGCTTTGCGGGAGAGTTCTGTCAGCACGACAGCGTGATGATGGTGATGATGTTGCTACCGACGCAGGGCTTCACCTAAGCACCGCTATGATATGATCGAGGTGGAATATGGTGGAGGGGGACAGCGCACACGGCTAAGAGATCAATGATCAATTGTTGTGTTTCCGAGGGGTGCCCCTCTCCCTGTATATAAAGGAGTGGAGGAGAGGGAGGGCCGACCCTCTCTATGGCGCGCCCTAGGGGAGTCCTACTCCCACCGGGAGTAGGATTCCCCCTTTCCTAGTAGAACTAGGAGCCCTTCCAAGTAGTAGGAGTAGGATAGAAGGAAAGGGAAAAGAGAAGACAAGGAAGGAGGGGGTGCGGCCCCTCCCCCTAGTCCAATTCGGACTAGGTCTTGGGGGGCGCGCAGCCTCCCCTCTCTCTTTCCCCTAAAGCCCAATAAGGCCCATATGCTCCCGGGCGAATTCCCGTAACTCTCCGGTACTCCGAAAAATACCCGAATCACTCGGAACCTTTTCGATGTCCGAATATAGTTGTCCAATATATCGATCTTTACGTCTCGACCATTTCGAGACTCCTCGAC
This sequence comes from Triticum dicoccoides, assembly GCF_002162155.2. NCBI lineage: Eukaryota > Viridiplantae > Streptophyta > Magnoliopsida > Poales > Poaceae > Triticum > Triticum dicoccoides. The sequence goes on from NC_041383.1 coordinate 116,575,488, forward strand.
ATGTCCCCGATATCATCCGGGACTCCGAACTACCTTTAGTACATCAAAACAAATAACTCATAATATAAATCGTCACCGAACGTTAAGCGTGCGGACCCTATGGGTTGGAGAACTATGTAGACATGACTGAGACACGTCTCCGGTCAATAACCAATAGCGGAACCTGGATGCTCATATTGGCTCCCACATATTCTACGAAGGTCTTTATCGGTCAGTCCGCATAACAGCATACGTTGTTCCCTTTGTCATCGGTATGTTACTTGCCCGAGATTCGACTGTCGGTATCTCAATACCTAGTTCAATCTCGTTACCTTTACTCATTCCATAATGCATCATCCCGTAACTAACTCATTAGCTACATTGCTTGAAAGTCTTATAGTGATGTGCATTACTGAGAGGGCCCAGAGATACCTCTCCGACAATCAGAGTGACAAATCCTAATCTCGAAATAGTTCAACTCAACAAGTACCTTCGGAGACACCTGTAGAGCACCTTTATAATCACCCAGTTACGTTGTGATGTTTGGTAGCACACAAAGTGTTCCTCCTGTAAGCGGGATTTACATTATCTTATAGTCATAGGAACATGTAGAAGTCATGAAGAAAGCAATAGCATCATACTAAATGATCAAGTGCTAAACTAACGAAATGGGTCAAGTCAATCACATCATTCTCTAATGATGAGATCCTGTTAATCAAATGACAACTCATGTCTATCGCTTGGTAACTTAACCATCTTTGATTCAACGAGCTAGTCAAGTAAAGGCATACTAGTGACATTATGTTTGTCTATGTATTCACACATGTACTAAGTTTCCGGTTAATACAATTCTAGCATGAATAATAAATATTTATCATGAAATAAGGAAATAAATAATAACTTTATTATTGCCTCTAGGGCATATTTCCTTCAGCCTGCCACTTGCACTAGAGTCAATAATCTAGTTCACATCACCATGTGATTTAACACCAATATTCACATCTGTATGTGATTAATACCCATAGTTCACATCGTCATGTGATCAACACCCAAAGGGTTTACTAGAGTCAATAATCTAGTTCACATCGCTATGTGATTAACACCCAAAGAGCACTAAGGTATGATCATGTTTTGCTCGTGAGAGAAGTTTAGTCAATGGGTCTGTCACATTCAGAGCCGTATGTATTTTGCAAATATTCTATGTCTACAATGCTCTGCACGGAGCTACTCTAGCTAATTGCTCCCACTTTCAATATGTATCCAGATTGAGACTTAGAGTCATGTGGATCGGTGCAAAAGCTTGCACCGACATAACTTTTTACAACGGGCTCTTTTATCACCTCCATAATCGAGAAATATTTCCTTAGTCCTTACTAAGGATATTCTTGACTGTTGTCTAGTGATCTACTTCTAGATCAAAAATTGTATTCCCTTGCCAAACTCAGAGCAAGGTATACAATAGGTCTAGTACACAGCATAGCATACTTTATAGAACCTATGACTGAGGCATAGGGAATGACTTTTCATTCTTTTTCTATTTTCTGCCATGGTCGGTTTTTGAGTCTTACTCAACTTCACACCTTGCAACACAGGCAAGAACTCCTTCTTTGACTGTTCCATTTTGAAGTACTTCAAAATCTTATCAAGGTATGTGCTCATTGAAAAATCTTATCAAGTGTCTTGATCTATCTCTATAGATCTTGATGCTCAATGTGTAAGCAGCTTCGCTGAGGTCTTTCTTTGAAAAACTCTTATTCAAGTATCCTTTTATGCTATCCAGAATTTCTATATCATTTCCAATCAACAATATGTCATCTACATATAGTTTTAGAAATGCTATAGAGCTCCCACTCACTTTCTTGTAAATACAGGCTTCTCCAAAAGTCTGTATAAAACCATATGCTTTGATGAACTTATCAAAGCGTATATTCCAACTCCGAGATGCTTGCACCAGTCCATAGATGGATCGCTGGAGATTGCACATTTTTTAGCACCTTTAGGATTGACAAAACCTTCTGGTTGCATCATATACAACTCTTCTTTAATAAATCCATTAAGGAATGCAGTTTTGACATCCATTTGCCAGATTTCATGAAATATGGCAATTGCTAACATGATTCGGACAGACTTAAGCACCGATACGAGTGAGAAAATCTCATCGTATTCAACACCTTGAACATCTCGAAAAACTTTTTTGCGACAAGTCAAGCTTTGTAGATAGTAACACTACTATCAGCGTCTGTCTTCCTCTTGAAGATCCATTTATTTTCTATGGCTTGCCGATCATCGGGCAAGTCCACCAAAGTCCACACTTTGTTCTCATACAGGGATCCCATCTTAGATTTCATGGCCTTCAAGCCATTTCGCGGAATCTGGGCTCATCATCGCTTCCTCATAGTTCATAGGTTCATCATGTTCTAGTAACATGACTTCCAGAATAGGATTACCGTACCACTCTGGTGCGGAGTATACTTTGGAAGACCTACGAGGTTCTGTAGTAACTTAATCTGAAGTTTCATGATCATCATCATTAGCTTCCTCACTAATTGGTGTAGGAATCACTGGAACTAATTTCTGTGATGAACTACTTTCCAATTCGGGAGAAGGTACAATTACCTTATCAAGCTCCACTTTCCTCCCACTCACTTCTTTCGAGAGAAACTCCTTCTCTAGAAAGGATCCATCTTAGCAACGAATATCTTGCCTTCAGATCTTTGATAGAAGGTGTACCCAACAGATTCCTTTGGGTATTCTATGAAGACGCACTTCTCCGATTTGGGTTCGAGCTTATCAGGTTGAAATTTTTTCACATAAGCATCGCAGCCCCAAACTTTAAGAAACGACAACATTGGTTTCTTGCCAAACCACAGTTCATAAGGTGTCATCTCAAAGGATTTTGATGGTGCCCTATTTAAAGTGAATGCAGCTGTCTCTAATGCATAACCCCAAAACGATAGTGGTAAATCGGTAAGATACATCATAGATCGCACCATATCCAATAAAGTGCGGTTACGATGTTCGGACACACCATTACACTATGGTGTTCCAAGTGGCGTGAGCTGTGAAACTATTCCACATTGTTTTATATGAAGGCCAAACTCGTAACTCAAATATTCTCCTCCATGATCAGATCGTAGAAACTTTATTTGCTTGTTACGATGATTCTCCACTTCACTCTGAAATTCTTTGAACTTCTCAAATGTTTCAGACTTGTGTTTCATCAAGTAGATATACCCATATCTGCTCAAATCATCTGTGAAGGTCAGAAAATAATGATACTCGCCAGGAGCATCAACACTCATTGGATCGCATACATCGGTAAGTATTATTTCCAACAAGTCAGTAGCTCGTTCCATTGTTCCGGAGAACGGAGTTTTAGTCATCTTGCCCGTAAGGCACGGTTCGCAAGCATCAAATGATTCATAATCAAGTGATTCCAAAAGTCCATCTCTATGGAGTTTCTTCATGTGTTTTACACTGATATGACCCAAACGGCAGTGCCAAAAATAAGTTGCACTATCATTATAAACTTTGCATCTTTTGGCATCAATATTATGAATATGTGTATCACTATGATCGAGATCCAACAAACTATTTTCATTGGGTGTATGACCATCTAAGGTTTTATTCATGTAAACAGAACAACAATTATTCTTTGACTTTAAATGAATAACCGTATTGCAATAAACATGATCAAATCATATTCATGCTCAACGCAAACGCCAAATAACATTTATTTAGGTTTAACACTAGTCCCGAAAGTATAGGGAGTGTGCGATGATGATCATATCAATCTTGGAACTACTTCCAACACTCGTCGTCACTTCCCCCTCAACTAGTCTATGTTTATTCTATAACTCCTGTTTCGAGTTACTAATCTTAGCAACCAAACAAGTATCAAATACTTCAAGGGTTACTATAAACACTATTAAGGTACACATCAATAACCTGTATATCAAATATACCCTTGTTCACTTTGCCATCCTTCTTATCCACCAAATATTCAGGGTATTTCCGCTTCCAGTGACCTTTCCTTTGCAGTAAAAGCACTTAGTTTCAGGCTTTGGTCCAGCTTTGGGCTTCTTTACGGGAGTGACAACTTGCTTGCCATTCTACTTGAAGTTCCCTTTCTTTTCCTTTGCCCTTTTCTTGAAACTAGTGGTCTTATTAATCATCAACACTTGATGCTCTTTTCTTGATTTCTAGCTTCGTCGATTTCAGCATCACGAAGAGCTCGGGAATCATTTTTGTCATCCCTTGCATATTATAGTTCATCACGGAGTTCCAGTAACTTGGTGATGGTGACAAGAGAACTCTGTCAATCACTATCTTATCTGGAAGATTAACTCCCACTTGATTCAAGCAATTGTAGTACTCAGACAATCTGAGCACATGCTCACTACTTGAGCTATTCTCCTCCATCTTTTAGCTATAGAACTTGTTGGAGATTTAATATCTCTCAACTCGGGCATTTGCTTGAAATATTAACTTCAACTCCTGGAACATCTCATATGGTCCATTACGTTCAAAACGTCTTTGAAGTCCCGATTCTATGCCATTAAGCATGGTGCACTAAACTATCAAGTAGTCATCATATTGAGCTAGCCAAACATTTATAACGTCTGAATCTGCTCATGCAATAGGTCTGTCACCTAGCGGTGCATCAAGGACATAATTCTTCTATGCAGCAATGAGGATCAAACCTCAGATCACGAACCCAGTCTGCATCATTGCTACTATCATCTTTCAACTTAGTTTTCTCTAGGAACACATATAAAACGTAGGGAAGCAACAACGCGAGCTATTGACCTACAACTTTATTTGCAAAATACTATTAGGACTAAGTTCATGATAAATTAAAGTTCAATTAATCATATTACTTAAGAACTCCCACTTAGATAGACATCCCTCTAATCATCTAAGTGATCACATGATCCAAATCAACTAAACCATAACCGATCCTCACGTGAAACGGAGTAGTTTTCAATGGTGAACATCACTATGTTGATCATATCTACTATATGATTCATGCTCGACCTTTCCGTCTCAGTGTTTCGAGGCCATATCTGCATATGCTAAGCTCATCAAGTTTAACCTGAGTATTCTGCGTGTGCAAAAGTGGCTTGTACCCGTTGTAGATAGACGTAGAGCTTATCACACCCGATCATCACGTGGTGTCTGGGCATGATGAACTTTGGCAACGGTGCATACTCAGGGAGAACACTTTTATCTTGAAATTTTGTGAGAGATCATCTTATAATGCTACCGTCAATCAAAGCAAGATAAAGTGCATAAACTATAAACATCACATGCAATCAATATAAGTGATATGATATGGCCATCATCATCTTTGTGCTTGTGATCTCCATCTCCGAAGCACCGTCATGATCACCATCGTCACCGGCGCGACACCTTGATCTCCATCGTAGCATTGTTTTCGTCTCACCAACTATTGCTTCTACGACTATCGCTACCGCTTAGTGATAAAGTAAAGCAATTACAGGGCGATTGCATTGCATACAATAAGGCGACAACCATATGGCTCCTGCTAGTTGCCGATAACTCAGTTACAAAATATGATCATATCATACAATAAAATATAGCATCATGACTTGACCATATCACATCACAACATGCCTTGCAAAAACAAGTTAGACGTCCTCTACTTTGTTGTTGCAAGTTTTACGTGGCTGCTACGGGCTGAGCAAGAACCGTTCTTACATACACATCAAAACCACAACGATAGTTTGCCAAGTTAGTGTTGTTTTAACCTTCTCAAGGACCGAGCATAGCCACACTCGGTTCAACTAAAGTTGGAGAAACTGACACCCGCTAGTCACCTGTGTGCAAAGCACGGCGGTAAAACCAGCGTCATGTAAGCGTACGCGTAATGTCGGTCCAGGACGCTTCATCCAACAATACCGCCGAACCAAAGTATGACATGCTGGTAAGCAGTATGACTTGTATCACCCACAACTCACTTGTGTTTTACTCATGCGTATAACATCTACGCATAAAACCTGGCTCTGATGCCACTGTTGGGTAACGTAGTAATTTCAAAACATTTTCCTACGCACACGCAAGATCATGGTGATGCATAGCAACGAGAGGGGAGAGTGTCGTTTACATACCGTCGTAGACCGTAAGAGGAAGCATTATGACAACACGGTTGATGGAGTCATACGTCTTCACAATCCGACCGATCCAAGTACCGAACGTACGACGCCTTCGAGTTCAGCACACGTTCAGCTCGATGACGTCCCACGAACTCCGATCCAGTAGAGCTTTGCGGGAGAGTTCTGTCAGCACGACAGCATGATGACGGTGATGATGTTGCTACCGACGCAGGGCTTCGCCTAAGCACCGCTACAATATGATCGAGGTGGAATATGGTGGAGGGGGGCACCGTACACGGCTAAGAGATCAATGATCAATTGTTGTGTCTCCAAGGGGTGCCCCTCTCCCCGTATATAAAGGAGTGGAGGAGGAGGAGGGCCAGCCCTCTCTATGGCGCGCCCTAGGGGAGTCCTACTCCCACCGGGAGTAGGATTCCCCCTTTCCTAGTAGAACTAGGAGCCCTTCCAAGTAGTAGGAGTAGGAGAGAAGGAAAGGGAAAAGAGAAGAGAAGGAAGGAGGGGCGCAGACCCTCCCCCTAGTCCAATTCAGACTAGGTCTTGGGGGGCGCGCAGCCTCCCCTCTCTCTTTCCCCTAAAGCCCAATAAGGTTCATATACTCCCGGGCGATTTCCCGTAACTCTCCGGTACTCCGAAAAATACCCGAATCACTCGTAACCTTTCTGATGTCCGAATATAGTCGTCCAATATATCGATATTTAGGTATCGACCATTTTGAGACTCCTCGTCATGTCCCCGATCTCATCCAGGACTCCGAACTACCTTCGGTACATCAAAACACATAACTCATAATATAAATCGTCACCGAACGTTAAGCATGCGGACCCTACGGGTTCGAGAACTATGTAGACATGATCGAGACACGTCTCCGGTCAATAACCAATAGCGGAACCTGGATGCTCATATTGGCTCCTACATATTCTACGAAGATCTTTATCGGTTAAACCACATAACAACATACGTTGTTCCCTTTGTCATCGGTATGTTACTTGCCCGAGATTCGATCGTCGGTATCTCAATACCTAGTTCAATCTCGTTACCTTTACTCGTTCCGTAATGCATCATCCCGTAACTAACTCATTAGCTACATTGCTTGCAAGGCTTATAGTGATGTGCATTACCGAGAGGGCCCAGAGATACCTCTCCGACAATCAGAGTGACAAATCCTAATCTCGAAATACGCCAACTCAACAAGTACCTTCGGAGACACCTGTAGAGCACCTTTATAATCACCTAGCTACGTTGTGATGTTTGGTAGCACACAAAGTGTTCCTCCGGTAAGCGGGAGTTACATATTCTCATAGTAATAGGAACATGTATAAGTCATGAAGAAAGCAATAGCAACATACTAAACGATCAAGTGCTAAGCTAACGAAATGTGTCAAGTCAATCACATCATTCTCTAATGATGTGATCCCGTTAATCAAATGACAACTCATGTCTATGGCTTGGAAACTTAACCATCTTTGATTCAATGAGCTAGTCAAGTAGAGGCATACTAGTGACATTATGTTTGTCTATGTATTCACATGTACTTAGTTTCCGGTTAATACAATTCTAGCATGAATGATAAACATTTATCAAGAAATAAGGAAATAAATAATAACTTTATTATTGCCTCTAGGGCATATTTCCTTCACCCTCTACCATCAGGATTGGTGTTAAGCCTAAATAATTTTTATTTGGTGTTTGCGTTGAGCATAGACATGATTGGATTATGTTTATCACAATACGTTTATTCATTTAAGGAGAATAATAGTTACTCTGTTTGTTTGAATAATACCTTCAATGGTCTTGCACCTAAAATGAATGGTTTATTGAATCTCAATCGTAGTGATACACATGTTCATGCCAAAAGATATAAGATAGTAATGATAGTACAACCTACTTGTGGCACTGCCATTTGAGTCATATTGGTATAAAACGCATGAAGAAACTCCAAGCAGATGGGTCATTTGGACTCACTTGATTTTGAATCACTTGAGACATGCAAATCATACCACATGGGCAAGATGACTGAAAAGCCTCGTTTTCAGTAAGATGGAACAAGAAAGCAACTTGTTGGAAGTAATACATTTTGATGTGTGCAGTCCAATGAGTGCTGAGGCACGCAGTGGATATCGTTATGTTCTTACTTAACAGATGATTTGAGTAGATGCTAAGTATATTTACTTGATGAAACACAAGTCTGAATTATTGAAAGGTTCAAGAAATTTCAGAGTGAAGTTGAAGATCGTCGTGACAATAGGATAAAATGTCTATGATATGATCATAGAGATGAATATCTGAGTTACGAGTTTGGTACAAAATTAAGACATTGTGGAAAAAATTTCACAACTAATACCACCTGGAACACCATAGTGTGATGGTGTGTCCGAACATCATAGCTGCACCCTATTGGATATGATGCATACCATGATGTCTCTTATCGAATTACCACTATCGTTTATGGGTTAGGCATTAGAGAAAACCGCATTCACTTTAAATAGGGCACCACGTAATTCCATTGAGATGACACTGTATGAACTATGGTTTAGAGAAACCTAAGCTGTCGTTTCTTGAAAGTTTGGGGCTGTGACGCTTATGTGAAAAAGTTTCATCTTGATAAGATCGAACCCAAAATGGATAAATGCATCTTCATAGGACACCCAAAATAGTTGGGAAGACCTCCTATCTCAGATCCGGAAGCAAAAGTGATTGTTTTTAGAAATGGGCCCTTTCTCAAGAAAAAGTTTCTCTTGAAAGAATTGAGTGGGAGGATGGTGGAGACTTGATGAGGTTATTGAACCATCACTTCAACCAGTATGTAGCAGGGCACAGGAAGTTGTTCCTGTGACGCCTACACCAGTTGAAGTGGAAGCTGATGATAGTAATCATGAAACTTCGGATCAAGTCACTACCAAACCTCGTAGGTCGACAAGGACGCATACTGCTTCAGAGTGGTACGGTAATCCTATCTTGGAGGTCATGTTGCTAGACAACAATGAACCTACGAGCTATGGAGAAGCGATGGTGGGCCCGGATTCCGATGAATGGCTCGAGGCCATAAAATCCGAGAGAGGATCCATGTATGAAAACAAAGTGTGTTTTTTGAAAGAACTACTTAATGGTCGTAAGGCTGTTGGGTACAAATGGATTATAAAAGGAAGACGTACAATGATGGTAAGTGTCACCATTAGGAAAGCTCGACTTGTCGCTAAGGTGTTTTCCAACAAGTTCAAGGAGTTGACTACGATGAGACTTTCTCACTCGTAGCAGTTCTAGGAGTCTATTGGGATTATATTAGCAGTTACTGCATTATTTATGAAATCTTGCAGATAGGATGTCAAAAACATTATTTCATCGACGAGATACTTGAGGAAAGGTTGTATGTGATACAACCAGAAGGTTTTGTCAACCCTAAAAGATCCTAACAAGTATGCAAAGCTTCAACAATCCTTCTAAGGACTGGAGTAAGCATCTCGGAGTTCGAATATACGCTTTGATGAGATGATCAAAGATTTTGGGTTTATATAGAGTTTATAAGAAACTTGTATTTCCAAAGAAGTGAGTGTGAGCAGTATAGAATTTCTGATGAGTATATGTTGTTGACATATTGTTGATCAAAAATGATGTAGAATTTTTGGAAAGCATATAGGGTTATTTGAAAAGTGTTTTTAATGGAAAACCTAGATTAAGCTACTTGAACATTGAGCATCAAGATCTATAAGGATAGATCAAAATCGCTTGATAGTACTTTCAAATGAATACGTACCGTGACAAGATTTTGAAAGAGTTCAAAATAGATCGGCAAAGAAGGAGTTCTTGGCTGTGTTATAAGGTGTGAGTATTGAGTAAGACTCAAGACCTGACCACGACAGAGGAGAGAGAAAGGACGAGGGTCATCCCCTATGCTCTATAGTATGTTGTGCTGTGTACTGCACCTGAAGTGTGCCTTGCCATGAGTCAGTCAAGGGGTACAAGAGTGATCCAAGAATGGATCACTAGACAATGGTCAAAGTTACCCTTAGTGGACTAAGGAATTTTTCTCAATTATGGAGGTGGTAAAAGAGTTCGTCGTAAAGGGTTACGTCGATGCAAACTTTGACACTAATTTGGATGACTCAGAGTAGTAAACCGGATTCATATAGTAGACCAGTTATTTGGAATAGTTCCAAATAGCACGTGGTAGCTGCATCTACAAGATACGTAGAGATTTGTAAAGCACACACGGATCTGAAGGGTTTAGCCCGTTGACTAATAACCTCTCTCACAAGCATGATGTGATCAAACCCCATGGGTGTTGGATTCATTACAATCACATAGTGATGTGAACTAGATTATTGACTCTAGTGCAAGTGGGAGACTGTTGAAAATATGCCCTAGAGGCAATAATAGAAATGGTTATTATTATATTTCCTTGTTCACGATAATTTTTTACTGTTCATGCTATAATTGTATTAACTGGAAACCGTAATACATGTGTGAATACATAGACCACAACATGTCCCTAGTGAGCCTCTAGTTGACTAGCTCGTTGATCAATAGATGGTTATGGTTTCCTAACCATGGACATTGGATGTCATTGATAACGGGATCACATCATTAGGAGAATAATGTGATCGACAAGACCCAATCCTAAGCATAGCACAAGATCGTGTAGTTCGTTTGCTAAGATCTTTTCTAATGTCAAGTATCACTTCCTTACACCATCAGATTGTGCAACTCTCGGATACCGTAGGCATGCTTTGGGTGTATCAAACGTCACAATGTAACTAGGTGGCTATAAAGGTGCACTACATGTATCTCCGAAAGTGTCTATTGGGTTGGCACGAATTGAGACTGGGATTTGTCACTCCGTATGACAGAGAGGTATCTCTGTGCCCACTTGGTAATGCATCATCATAATGAGCTCAATGTGACTAAGGAGTTAGTCACGGGATCATGCATTACGAAACGAGTAAAGTGACCTGCCGGTAACGAGATTGAACAAGGTATAGGGATACCGACGATCGAATCTCGGGAGTAACATATCAGTAAGAGACATCATAGATCGCACCATATCCAATAAAGTACGGTTATGACGTTCAAACACACCATTATGCTGTGGTGTTCCAGGTGGCGTGAGTTTCGAAACTATTCCACATTTTTTCAAATGAAGACCAAACTCGTAACTCAAATATTCTCCTCCACGATCAGATCGTAGAAACTTTATTTTCTTGTTATGATGAGTTTCCACTTCACTCTGAAATTCTTTGAACTTTTTGAATGTTTCAGACTTATGCTTTATTAAGTAGATATACCCATATCTGCTCAAATCATCTGTGAAGGTAAGAAAATAATGATACCCGCCACGAGCCTCAACAATCATTGGACCGCATACATCGGTATGTATTATTTCCAATAAGTCATTAGCTCGTTCCATTGTTCCAGAGAATGGAGTTTTAGTCATCTTGCCCATAAGGCACGGTTCGCAAGTATCAAATGATTCATAATCAAGTGATTCAAAAAGTCCATCTTTATGGAGTTTCTTCGTGCGCTTTACACCGATATGACCCAAACGGCAGTGCCACAAATAATTTGCACTATCATTATCAACTTTACATATTTTGGTACCAATATTATGAATATGTGTATTACCACAATCGAGATTCAATAAACCATCAATAGGTGTATGACCATATAAGGTTTTATTCATGTAAACATAATAACAATTATTCTTTGTCTTAAATGAATAACTGTATTGCAATAAACATGATATAATCATATTCATGCTCAATGCAAACACCAAATAACATTTATTTAGGTTCAACACTAATCCCAAAAGTATAGGGAGTGTGCGATGATGATGATATCAATCTTGGAACCACTTCCAACATAAATCGTCACTTTACCCTCAACTAGTCTCTGTTTATTCTGTAACTCCTGTTTCGAGTTGTTGGAAATATGCCCTAGAGGCAATAATAAAAATGGTTATTATTATATTTCCTTGTTCATGATAATTATCTATTGTTCATGCTATAATTGTATTAACTGGAAATCGTAATACATGTGTGAATACATAGACCACAACATGTCCCTAGTGAGCCTCTAGTTGACTAGCCCGTTGATCACTAGATGGTTATGGTTTGCTAACCATGGACATTGGATGTCATTGATAACAGGATCACATCATTAGGAGAATGATGTGATGGACAAGACCCAATCCTAAGCATAGCACAAGATCATGTAGTTCGTTTGCTAAGAGCTTTTGTAATGTCAAGTGTCACTTCCTTAGACCATGAGATTGTGCAACTCCCGGATACCGTAGGAGTGCTTTGGGTGTACCATACGTCACAACGTAACTGGGTGGCTATAAAGGTGCACTACAGGTATCTCCGAAAGTGTCTGCTGGGTTGGCACAAATCGAGACTGGGATTTGTCACTCTGTATGACGGAGAGGTATCTCTGGGCCCACTCGGTAATGCATCATCATAATGAGCTCAATGTGACTAAGGAGTTAGTCACGTGATCATGCATTATGAAACGAGTAAAGTGACTTGCCGGTAACAAGATTGAACAAGGTATAGGGATACCGACGATCGAATCTCGGGCAAGTAACATACCGATGGACAAAGGGAATTATATACGAGATTGATTGAATCCCTGACATCATGGTTCATCCGATGAAATCATCGTGGAACATGTGGGAGCCAATATCGGTATCCAGATCCTGCTATTGGTTATTGGCCGGAGAGGTATCTCGGTCATGTCTGCATGGTTCCCGAACCCATAGGGTCTACACACTTAAGGTTCAGTGACGCTAGAGTTGTTATGGGAATACTATGTGGTCACCGAAGGTTGTTCGGAGTCCCGGATGAGATCCCGGACATGATGAGGAGTTCTAGAATGGTCCGGAGGTGAAGATCGATATATTGGAAAAAGGGTATTGGAGTCCGGAAGTGTTTCGGGGGTACCAGGCTATGGTCAGCATGACTGAAAGGTGTTTCGGGGGCCCTGACAAGTGTTGCAGGGCCTCATGGGTCAAGGGGAGGGGGCAAGCCAGCCCACTAAGGGGTTGTGCACCCCCGCACTCTTTCCCACATTGCTTGGGGAGGTGGGGCGCCTCCACCTGACTTGGGAGGCAAGCCACCACCTGCTTGGCTTGGGGGGCAAGTCTCCCTAGGGTTTCCCTAGGGAGATCCAATCTGCCCTGGCCGCCCCCTAGGGGAAACCCTAGGGCGCCTCCCCCTCTTCCCTTCCCCCTATATATAGTGAGGAGGTGGGAGGGCAGCCGTGACCCTTCCCCTGGTGGAGCCCCTCCCTCCTCATACATCTCCTCCTCCTCCGTAGTGCTTGGCGAAGCCCTGCTAGAGAACTACGAGCTCCACCACCACCACGCCGTCGTGCTATTGGAGTTCTCCCTCAACTTCTCCTCTCCCCTTGCTGGATCAAGAAGGAGGAGACGTCTCCATGCATTGTACGTGTGTTGAACACGGAGGCGTCGTCCGTTCGGCGCTAGATTGGATCTTCCGCGATTTGAATCGCCGCGACTACGACTCCATCATCCGCGTTCTTGTAACGCTTCCGCTTAGCAATCTTCAAAGGTATGAAGAGGAACTCCCTCCCTCTCATTGCTAGAGTCTCCTAGATTGATCTTGGTGACATGTAGGAAAATTTTGAATTATTACTACGTTCCCCAACACAAGTTACTAATCATAGCAACCGAACAAGTATCAAATACCCAGGGGCTACTATGAACACTAGTAAGGTGCAAGTCAATAACTTGTATATCAAATATACCTTTGTTCGCTTTGCCATCCTTATTATCCACCAAAATATTTGGGGTAACTCCGCTTCTAGTGACCATTTCCTTTGAAGTAGAAGCACTTAGTTTCAGGCTTAGGTCCACCTTTGGGCTTCTTCACGGGAGTGACAACTTGCTCGTCATTCTTCTTGAAGTTCCCTTTCTTTCCCTTTTGCCCTTTTCTTGAAACTAGTTATCTTGTCAATCATCAACACTTGATGCTCTCTCTTGATTTCTATCTTCGTCGATTTCAGCATCATGAAGATATCGAGAATCGGTTTCGTCATCCCTTGCATACTACAATTCATCACGAAGTTCCAGTAACTTGGTGATGGTGACTAGAGAACTCTGTCAATCACTATGTTATCTGGAAGATTAACTCCCACTTGATTCAAGTGATTGTAGTACCCAGACATTCTGAGCACATGCTCACTAGCTGAGCAATTCTCCTCCATCTTTTTAGGCGAAGTATTTGCCTGAGGTCTCATACCTCTCGGCACGGACATGAGTCTGAAATACGAATTTTAGCTCTTGGAACATCTCATATGCTCCGTGGCGTTCAAAAACATTTTTGAAGTCCCGGTACTAAACCATAAAGTATGGTGCACTAAACTATCAAGTAGTCATCATATTGAGCTAGCCAAATGTTCATAACGTATGCATCTGCTCTTGCAATAGGTAGGTCACCTAGCGGTGCATCAAGGACATAACTCTTCAGTGCAGCAATGAGGATAAACCTTGGATTATGAACCCTGTCCGCATCATTGCTACTATCATCTTTCAACTTAGTTTTCGCTAGGAACATATAAAAACATAGGGAAGCTACAACTCGAGCTATTGATCTACAACATAATTTGCAAAATACTATCAAGACTAAGTTCATGATAAATTAAAGTTCAATTAATCATATTACTTAAGAACTCCCACTTAGATAGACATCCCTCTGGTCATCTAAATGATCGCGTGATCCAAATCAATGAAACCATGTCCGATCATCACGTGAGATGGAGTAGTTTTTAATAGTGAACATCACTATGTTGATCATATCTACTATATGATTCACGCTCGAACTTTCGGTCTCCAGTGTTTTGAGGCCATATCTGCATATGCTAGGCTCGTCAAGTTTAACCCGAGTATTCAGCGTCTGTAAAACTGGCTTGCATCCGTTGTATGTGAACGTAGAGCTTATCACACCCGATCGTCACGTGGTGTCTCGGCATGACGAACGGTCGCAACGGTACATACTCAGGGAGAACACTTATACCTTGAAATTTAATGAGAGGTCATCTTATAATGCTACCGCCGAACCAAGCAAAATAAGATGCATAAAGGATAAACATCGCATGCAATCAATATAAGTGATATGATATGGCCATCATCATCTTGTGCCTTTGATCTCCATCTCCAAAGCACCGTCATGATCACCATCGTCACCGGCTTGACACCTTGACCTTTCATCGAAGCATCGTGGTCGTCTCGCCAACTATTGCTTCTACGACTATCGCTACCGCTTAGTGATAAAGTAAAGCAATTAAATGGCGACTGCATTTCATACAATAAAGCGACAACCATATGGCTCCTGCCAGTTGCCGGTAACTTTTACAAAACATGATCATCTCATACAACAATTTATATATCATCACGTCTTGACCATATCACATCACAACATGCCCTACAAAAACAAGTTAGACGTCCTCTACTTTGTTGTTGCAAGTTTTACGTGGCTGCTACGGGCTTAGCAAGAACCGTAGTTACCTACGCATCAAAATCACAATGATTTTTCGTCAAGTGTGATGTTTTAACCTTCAACGAGGACCGGGCGTAGCCACACTCGATTCAACTAAAGTTGGAGAAACAGACACTCACTAGCCACCTGTGTGCGAAGCACGTCGCTAGAACTAGTCTCGCGTAAGCGTACGCGTAATGTCGGTCTGAGTCGCTTCATCCAACAGTATCACCGAATCAAAGTATGACATGCTGGTAAGCAGTATGACTATTATCGCCCACAACTCTTTGTGTTCTACTCGTGCATATAACATCTACGCATAGTCCTGGCTCGGATGCCACTGTTAGGGAACACAGTAATTTCAAACATATTCCTACGATCACGCAAGATCTATCTAGGTGATGCATAGCAACGAGAGGGGAGAGTGTTGTCTACGTACCCTCCAAAAGCGGAAGCATTATGACAATGCGGTTGATGTGGTCATACGTCTTCATGATCCAACCGATCCTAGCACCGAAGGTACGACACCTCCGCGATCTGCACACGTTCAGCTTGGTGACATCCCACGAACTCTAGATCCAGCTGAGGTCGAGGGAGAATTTCGTGAGCACGATGGCGTGATGACGGTGATGATGAAGTTATCAATGCAGGGCTTCACCTAGGCACTACAACGATATGACCGAGGTGGATATCTGTGGAGGGGGGAACCGCACACGGCTAAACAATCAACTTGTGTGTCTATGGGGTGCCCCCCTCCCCCATATATAAAGGAGTGGAGGAGGGGAGGGCCGGCCCTCTCTATGGCGCACCCAAGGGGGGAGTCCTACTCCTAGTAGGAGTAGCTTTCCCCCTTCCCTAGTTGGAGTAGGAGAAGAAGGAAGAGGGAGAGGGAGAGAAGGAAAGGCGGGCCGGTCCCCTTCCCAATTCGGATTGGGATTGGGGGGGGGGCGCCCCCACCTTGGCCGCCTCCTACTCTCTTCCACCATGGCCCATTAAGGCCCATTAACTCCCCGGGGGGTTCCGGTAACCTCCCGATACTCCGGAAAAATGCCCGAACCACTCAGAACCTTTCCGGTGTCCAAACATAGCCTTCCAATATATCAATCTTTATGTCTCGACCATTTCGAGACTCCTCGTCATGTCCGTGATCACATCTGGGACTCCGAACAACCTTCGGTACATCAAAACACATAAACTCATAATACCGATTGTCATGGAACGTTAAGAGTGTGGACCCTACGGGTTCGAGAACTATGTAGACATGACAATGACTCACTTCCGGTCAATAACCAATACCGGAACCTGGATGCTCATATTGGTTCCTACATATTCTACGAAGATCTTTATCGATCAAACCGCATAACAACATACGTTGTTCCGTTTGTCATCGGTATGTTACATGCCCAAGATTCAATCGTCGGTATCTCAATACCTAGTTCAATCTCGTTATCGGAAAGTCTCTTTACTCGTTCCGTAATGCTTCATCTCACAACTAACTCATTAGACACATTTCTTGCAAGGCTTATAGTGATGGGCATTACCAAGAGGGCCTAGAGATACCTCTCCGATACACGGAGTGACAAATCCTAATCTCGATCTATGCCAACCCAACAAACACCTTCGAAGACACCTGTAGAGCATCTTTATAATCACCCTTTTACGTTGTGACGTTTGATAGCACACAAGGTGTTCCTCCGGTATTCGGGAGTTGCATAATCTCATAGTCTGAGGAACATGTATAAGTCATGAAGAAAGTAGTAGCAATGAAACTATAATGATCATAATGCTAAGCTAACGGATGGGTCTTGTCCATCACATCATTCTCCTAATGGTGTGATCCCGTTCATCAAATGACAACACATGTCTATGGATAGGAAACATAACCATCTTTTATTAACGAGCTAGTCATGTAGAGGCATACTAGGGATACTATGTTTTGTCTATGTATTCACATGTGTACTAAGTTTCCGGTTAGTACAATTCTAGCCTGAATAATAAACATTTATCATGAAATAAGAAAATAAATAATAACTTTATCATTGCCTCTAGGGCATATTCCCTTCATATACATGCAGGAGCCAAAGGGTATTTCCCATGTTGTGCGTCGCTTCTTAGGGTGGCAGCTTGACTTTTCTGTACTCTAGGTGTCCGAGCTGCCCATGTTATGCGATGTGTCAACATGGTTTTTCGTGCGATGTCCCATCACCTTGGGAGTGCGACCCACATTCTGTTTGCCTGCCGTCACATCATGGAAGCCGATCTACTGGACTTGGGTGCAAGTCTTGAGCCCGGATTTAGATCCTCTGACATAGGGAGGGAAGTCAGGGGAAGCTATAGTACCTTGACGTACCTTCCCCAGATTTTTCCAAACCATGGTCAAACATAGGGATTTATAAACAGTAATTATCTACCGTAATTCATAAACAGTACCGGTCTACAGTGATTCGCAGCCCCTTGGCATCCCTTCTTTGTTTTATACACAGAGTTTACTGTAGCTTTGTGACTTCCCTTGTGCATGTTAGAGGATCCGGCTCCCTTGAGCCCACATGCATTTAGACACCGTACTGTGGTCTACAGCGGCGTCCAAGTTCTTCATCAGGTTTCTGACATGCTTGGCTGGTCCGTTCTTGGCCGCTATCCGCTTATTTTTGTTTTTCACATCTTCCTCATACTAGAGGACCTATTGCCAGCGTTCTTCGACAATCTGAGCCCAAGCGAGCAGCTTTTCATTATCCCAGGCAACCTTCTTGGTAGACCTGTTCAGCCTCTCCCGGCATCCGTCGTGGCGTGGGCTGTCAAGTGATTCGTTCAAGATGTCCTTATCATAGGGACCGAACTCGATGTTGGGCTCCCCCTCGTGTCGTGACACACTATGTGGAGGACAGTTGGGGTCGTTGTCGTTGTTGTTGTTGGCACCAACGCCGTCATTGTTGCTAGAGTTTGGCATTTTCACCATGTAGATGTCATAGGTCGAGGTCTCCTTCCACTTGCCCGAGGGCGCCGTGGCTGGTAGTCGGCTGTCCACGGACTTGACGACCTCCTCTTTCGTGTCTTCAACCTCATCGGTGGCCCCTTCGAGGACGTCGATAAGTTCTTCGATGTTGGCAACAATCTTGGGTGGGTCAAAATATCGACCTTTTCTGACAACTCCACAATCTGAATTGACATCAAGTTCGGGAGATCCATCGTCTGATCCTCAATCCGACGAGATGCCAAACCGGAGAAGATCAGCTCTTCGTGGAGATCCGCGGTATACTCCATGTTGCCGAATCTTATGGTCCAGCTTAGAGCGATGACATTGACCTGGCGACCTGGCCGAGGTGGCCAGTCGAGTTGGCAACATCTGCCTGACATGCCATCGCACCACGACGTTCACCTAGCATGACATGTATAGACCATCACTATTGGAGCTAAATTTGATAGATCCCTCGGTAGGGTATCCTAAGCTAGGTTACCTAGCATGATAGTAGCCGAGACAAGGTTTTACCTGTGTTCCGGCTCTCCATGAGAGATATTACTCTACGTCATGTTTTGTGTTTTATTAGGTTGGGGTGTACGAGTACAAAGTAACAAGAGATTCTAATATGTTCTATGACGAGCATGACCCCTTGGTTTATATAGGATATTAGGGGTCCTAGAGTTTACACAATTAGGTTGGCTACGCCTAAGGAGGTAGAACACTCCATCACTCTGCTTTCTTGTCTTGTAAGTCAAGTCCTGCGGAATCACCATGTACGCAGCCATGGGCCGCCCAAAGTGCCCAGGACGGAACCGACGAAGAGGGTGCTTAGTCCGTCCCACCAGGCCGGGAACCATCATCATGAGAGACCCCTTAGTTGGGACTCCCTCACTGCATATCTGGAAAGATTAATCCAAGCAGATACTGTACAGCTACTAATTAAAAACAACTAACCTGATTGCATGTACAATATGCTCACAAAAAGCTTGTTTGGAAGGAAAAGGAAAGGATTGGGTTTCTTGTCTTCAGGGATATGATAGCCTTCTTATATGTAACATTATGAAAACACATGCAGATGAAAGATATAGATTGTGAAAAGATTAACAATAGCAGCACTACACAAGCATCGTCATGTTTTAAGGTAATGCACAAACATTATGAGGCAAAAGGAATTAGCACACTGGGCAGTGTCAGAAACAACTTTTCATCAATACTTAACTTCCTTAAAACTGTAGCAGCTTGCAAAGTGTCAGTATTTTTTCACAAGGAACGTCGAAGATCTTTTCTGCTTGGAATTTGGAGACTAGCATTGGAAGAACTTCTTTTCTATCATTCAAGCTTGTGGATTATTAAGCCTTTATTTGCTCATCATATTTCTAGGTATAATTAATTGATGCTTTGTGGCTTAATTTGGAGATGGAACATTATCACGGCTGTAACGCTGAAAAAGTGACATTCTTTCCCAGCAAATTTGTGCACTCGGTGAAAAATTATTTTCAATATATACATTTGCACTTACTAGTTTTTCAGTGTATACATTTCCACTTACTAGTTTAAAAATTGCCAATGGTCTTTTTTGTGTGCATTGTGAGAAGAGTTACCCAAACTTTTTGTCAGTTACGTGGTGCATGCCTAATTTTCCTTGAAATTCAAGTTCTTGGAAATTGGTTGCCAATTTATCTTGTGTGAATAACTGAATAAATGCCTCATGCATTTATTTCGCTATCTACAGTCATAGGCAGTACATATATTTGTATGAGTTCTCTAGCCGATTCCTGAAGTTTGAGGTTTCATCTGTGATTTGATTGTTAAATGATTGCTATTATTGCTACCTGAGGGTGGTAAATTGCCACTTTTGGCGTAGTTTAATTCATTTCCATCTACTCAATATATTCAATGAAAGTATAGAACACACATACAGAATCTGATCGAGCATCCAAATTGGCATCTAGAAATTCCATCAATTAATCCATTTAATAACTTTTTAATACAAAGCTTATTCATTTCATGTTAAAAAAGTATATAATTCATCACCAGAGATTCACAAAATATTTATTCACAGCACACACTCGATGTTACGGTCTCCGACACTGAAACCTTTGGACATGTGCTTGATGAACTCGAGAGGACCCTCACCATCATTTCCGCGCTTCACCTCCAGGCCGGTGAAGGCGGCACACTCCCTGCAAAACGTGGCTTCATAGTCTGAATGGTACGCCGACATACCACAGGTGCCCAACTCGGTCCCGAAGAAGGTGGCAAACTGGCAACGCAAAACTTGCCTGAGCCAAGGCTGAACAGGTGCAGCTGGGATGGCGACCACGGCTCTTCCTCGGGAGATCAATATAATCCCAGGTATATTGCAGCTTTGATGGCTGCCCATGGTCCATTGCTGAGAGATCGAGAGCACATAAGTTGGAGAAGGCACTAGTAGAAAAGGGGGCAATGGTCCAGGCCGGGTCAGCCCATTAGTCCCGGTTCAATCCAGAACCGGGACCAATGGGGGCATTGGATCTGGTTCGTGAGCCCCGGGGGCCGGCCGGGCCATGTGGGCCATTGGTCCCGGTACGACTGGACCTATTGGTCCCGGTTGGTGGGACGAACCGGGACCAATGAGCCTCGCTCCTGGCCCACCACTATTGGTTCCGGTTGGAGGCATGAACCGGGACCAAAGGCTGCCCTTTAGTCCCGGTTTGTGGCACGAACCGGGACCAATTAGTTGCCTATATATACCCCTCGTCCGCAAACAGAGCACTCCGAGTGCTCTGTTTTTCGTGGCCGGCGAGGGGAGAGCTTTGTGGTGCTCTAGCTCACCTCCTATGCACACGAGGTGTTCGATGGAATGCCCGAGCCACACTACTTAAGCTTTCTCCTCCCCAAGCTCAACCTCCAAGCTCCATTTTCCTCAATATTTGTCTAGGTTTAGCGGTCTGTCACGTCCCGTCCCCGTCTTCACCGCCGTCGATCGCCCGCGCCGATCTCGTCGCCGGCACCACAGTGGTGAGCCTCTTGTTCTTATCTTCTTTCTGAAAGGAAAAAAAATCTTACTTGTATGTTTATATAGATACTTGTATAATTTTTTTACTTTTATTATTGCATCTTATATAGTGCGATGGTTTTGGTATCCGCCCCCATCGGCCCTCGTCCTGTCTATGATTCGGATGTGGTATATATATTATATTTTCATAACTATTGGTTCATTTATTGTTTATGACAATTATGCCGACCAACGTGACATAGATTTTATTTATCTAGGAGGTTGTTGAAACGGAAATTCCAACCGCCCCTATTGTCGAGAGGTTAAATTTAGTTGAAGAAGAAAACAATTTGTTGAAGGAAAAAAATAGAGAAATTGAGGAGGAGGAGATGATATTGGAGTTGCATGTCGCGGATGTCGTCGATGATCACAAGATCAAGATGGATGCAATGCGCTTGAAGATTAGAAAGATTAGAAAATATGCCATTCTTACCGAGGCTTGGTATCATTATGCCGTTGGATCAGTTGTTACATTGGTTGCGATTATGATCGCATTTGTTTTCGCATTGAAATGTTTTACATAGTTTCAGTGTATTGTTTAATTAATTTATATGCTCTGCGGAGCTTTATGTTGTTAGATGAGAACTATGTATGTACTTTGGTTTTAATGTGATGATGAACTTCTATTAATTTGGTCACTTAATTATCTATTCATGATGTTCTGTAATGATTTTTGACACACTTAATTATATATAATGCACGCAGATTAACCGACAATGGATGTACGGTTCAAGACACACCTCCGAGTACATTAAGGGCGTGCATGATTTTCTCGAAGTGGCTGAGGCAAACAAGCAGAATGGTTTTATGTGTTGTCCATGCCCTATATGTGGGAATACGAAGTCTTACTCTGACCGGAAAATCCTCCACACCCACCTGCTTTACAAGGGTTTCATGCCACACTATAATGTTTGGACGAGGCACAGAGAAATAGGGGTTATGATGGAAGACGACGAAGAAGAAGAGTATGATGAGAACTATGTGCCCCCTGAATACGGTGATGCTACTGAACATCAAGAGGAATCAGACGATGTGCACGATGATGCTACAACGGGCGAAGCTGCTGAAGATCAAGAGGAACCAGACGATGTGCCCGATGATGATGATCTCCGCCGGGTCATTGTCGATGCAAGGACGCAATGCGAAAGTCAAAAGGAGAAGCTGATGTTCGATCGCATGTTAGAGGACCACAAAAAAGGGTTGTACCCCAATTGCGAAGATGGCAACACAAAGCTCGGTACCGTACTGGAATTGCTGTAGTGGAAGGCAGAGAATGTTGTGCCTGACAAAGGATTTGAGAAGCTACTGAAAATATTGAAGAAGAAGCTTCCAAAGGATAACGAATTGCCTGACAGTACATACGCAGCAAAGAAGGACGTATGCCATCTAGGATTGGAGGTGCAGAAGATACATGCATGCCCTAATGACTGCATCCTCTTCCGCGGTGCGTACAAGGATCTGAACGCATGCCCGGTATGCAGTGCATTACGGTATAAGATCAGACGAGATGACCCTGGTGATGTTGACGGCGAGCCCCCCAGGAAGAGGGTTCCTGCAAAGGTGATGTGGTATGCTCCTATAATACCACGGTTGAAACGTCTGTTCAGAAACGGAGAGCATGCCAAGTTGATGCGATGGCATAGTGAGGACCGTAAGAAAGACGGGAAGTTGAGAGCACCCGCTGACGGGTCGTAGTGGAGAAAAATCGAGAGAAAGTACTGGGATGAGTTTGCAAGTGACCCAAGGAACGTATGGTTTGCTTTAAGCGCGGATGGCATTAATCCTTTCGGGGAGCAGAGCAGCAATCACAGCACCTGGCCCGTGACTCTATGTATGTATAACCTTCCTCCTTGGATGTGCATGAAGCGGAAGTTCATTATGATGCCAGTTCTCATCCAAGGCCCTAAGCAACCCGGCAACGACATTGATGTGTGCCTAAGGCCATTAGTTGAAGAACTTGTACAACTGTGGAATGGAAACGGTGTACGTACGTGGGATGAGCACAACAGGAGGAATTTAACCTAAAGGCGTCGCTGTTCATGACCATCAACGATTGGCCCGCTCTCAGTAACCTTTTCGGACAGACAAACAAGGGATACCACGCATGCACGCACTATTTACTAGACACCGATAGTATATACCTGGCAAGCTGCAGGAAGAATGTGTACCTGGGCCATCGTTGATTTCTTCCGACCAACCATCAATGTCGAAAGAAAGGCAAGCATTTCAAAGGCGAGGCAGATCACCGGAAGAAGCCCGCCATGCGTACCGGTGATCACATACTTGCTATGGTCAATGATTTACACGTAATCTTTGGAAAGGGTCCCGGCGGAGTAGCTGTTCCGAGTGACCATGGGGGACACGCACCCATGTGGAAGAAGAAATCTATATTTTGGGACCTACCCTACTGGAAAGACCTAGAGGTCCGCTCTTCGATCGACGTGATGCACGTGACAAAGAACTTTTGCGTGAACCTGCTAGGCTTCTTGGGCATGTATGGGAAGACAAAAGATACAGCTGAGGCACGGGAGGACCTACAACGTTTGCACGAAAAAGACGGCATGCCTCCAAAGCAGTATGAAGGTCCTGCCAGCTATGCTCTTACCAAAGAAGAGAAGGAAATCTTCTTTGAATGCCTGCTTAGTATGAAGGTCCCGACTGGCTTCTCGTCGAATATAAAAGGAATAATAAATATGGCAGAGAAAAAGTTTCAGAACCTAAAGTCTCATGACTGCCACGTGATTATGACGCAACTGCTTCTGGTTGCATTGAGGGGGCTTCTACCGGAAAATGTCCGATTAGCCATTGTGATGCTATGTGCATTCCTCAATGCAATCTCTCAGAAGGTGATCGATCCAGAAATCATACCAAGGCTAAGGAGTGATGTGGTGCAATGTCTTGTCAGTTTCGAGCTGGTGTTCCCACCATCCTTCTTCAATATCATGACGCACGTCCTAGTTCATCTAGTTGACGAGATTGTCATTCTGCGCCCCATATTTCTACACAATATGTACCCCTTTGAGAGGTTCATGGGAGTCCTAAAGAAATATGTTCGTAACCGCGCTAGGCCAGAAGGAAGCATCTCCATGGGCCATCAAACAGAGGATGTCATCGGGTTTTGTGTTGACTTCATTCCTGGCCTTAAGAAGATAGGTCTCCCTAAATCGCGGTATGAGGGGAGACTGACTGGAAAAGGCACGCTTGGAAGGGACTCAATAATATGCAGGAACGGATATTCTTGGTCTCAAGCACACTACACAGTTCTACAGAACTCTACCTTGGTGACCCCGTATGTCGATGAACACAAGAACAGTCTGCGCTCCAAACACCCGGAGCAGTGCGACGACTGGATTACATGTGAACACATCAGGACTTTCAGCAGTTGGATGGAAGCACGTATCAGAGGTGACAACACTGTTTGTGATGAGCTGTACTTGTTATCTAGGGGACCATCTTTGACTGTATTGATTTGGAAAGGATACGAGATAAACGGGAATACATTTTACACCATTGACCAAGATCAAAAGAGCACCAACCAAAACAGCGATGTCCGCTTTGATGCAACAACTGAGAGGGGAAAGGACACATATTATGGTTACATAGTGGACATATGGGAACGTGACTACGGACATGATTTTAAGGTCACTTTGTTCAAGTGCAAATCGGTCAATCTGTCAGGAGGCGGGGTACAGGTAGACCCACAGTACGGAATGACAACAGTGGATCTGAAAAACCTTGGGTACACTGACGAACCGTTCGTCCTACCCAATGATGTGGCATAGGTTATCTATGTGAAGGACATGTCTACCAGACCGAGAAAGATAAAAGATAAGGAAGCGAATACATCATACGATGAGCCAAAGCGCCACACAGTTCTTTCAGGAAAAAGGGACATCGTGGGAGTGGAGGACAAGACAGACATGTCTGAAGATTATGAAAAGTTTCATGAAATTCCTCCCTTCAAAGTCAAGGCTGACCCCAGCATCCTGATAAATGATGAAGATTATCCATGGTTACGGCGCAATAAGCAAATGACACAAGCGAAGAAAAAGTGAAGACTTTCTCCCGCAACTATTATGATGATACCATGCCAACTTTGTAACTGACGAGTATGATACCATTATCCGTTTTATACATGCACATGCTATGTGGGTCAATTTATGATACCATGCCAATTTTTAACTTTTTCAGAGTTCATTTGAAATGCTTTAATGTCTTATGGTTCGGCCCTCGTAATAATTAAAAATAGCAACAATAAGTATATTGTTGTAAGTAGAAACAAAATAAAATAAATAAAGCAAGAAAGAAAACAAAAAAACAAAAAAAGTGTTTTCAAATTTGAAAACTAATGGCACTAACAGAAAGTTTATAATTTTCCTAAAACTAAAAGCAAAAAGAATTCAAAAATAAAGCAAAAAACAAAAGAAAATAAATAATGCAGAAAACAAAACAAAAAAACAACAATAAGTATTTTGTTGTAAGTAGAAACAAAATAAAATAAATAAAGCAAGAAAGAAAACAAAAAACAAAAAAAGTGTTTTCAAATTTGAAAACTAATGGCACTAACAGAAAGTTTATAATTTTCCAAAAACTAAAAGCAAAAACAATTAAAAAATAAAGCAAAAAACAAAAGAAAATAAATAATGCAGAAAACAAAACAAAAAAACTGGAAAAAAATAAAAATAGCAACAATAAGTAAAGAAAACAAAAAACAAAAAAAATGCCTCCTACTGGGCCCCCACGGCCTGAATACGACATGAAACCCTACTATGGGCCAGGATTCAGGCCCGCAGAAGGCCCAGAAGGCCCATCAGGCAAAGCTATAGCAAGTAGGCCCAAAAGCCTGCGGTGGAGAGGAGATCGAGAGGGGTGCGGCAGGGGGGCTTATAAATTACTGCGCGCCCCTCTCAACTAGTGAGGTGGGACTAAACTTTGGCCCCGAGGCGGGTAGCACAGGGGCCTTTGGTCCCGGTTGGTGGCTCCAACCGGGACTAAAGGGGGGGCATTAGTCCCGGTTGGTGCCACCAACCGGGACCAAAGGTCGCCGCTTCCCGCCCTTTGGGCTGCTGAAAAGAGGCCCATTGGTCCTGGTTGGTGGCACCAACCGAGACTAAAGGGGGCATT
>NC_041383.1:116602522-116636752 GCF_002162155.2 Triticum dicoccoides
GGGGGCATTAGTCCCGGTTGGTTTCACGAACCGGGACCAATTCTCTTTATATATAACTAGCACTTCGCAGTTTCTCCAAAATCCATCCCTTTCTTCTCCGCCTGATACGCGACGCCCGACCGCTGCTCTGCCTGGTCGTCGCCGCCGCCTCCGACGCCGTCAGGCTGCTCCACCTCGTCGTCGCTGCAGCCTCCGACGCCGTCAGGCTGCTCCACCTCTTCGTCGCCGCCACCTCCGACGCCGTAGTCAGGCTGGTCCACCTCACAGTCGCCGCCGCCCTCGACGCCATCTGTGCCCCGACGCCGGCGCCGCTCCCCGCGCCCCGACGCCGCCTGCCGTGCCCCGCCACCCCCCTGTGAGCACCTGCCTCGCGCCCCTGCCTTGCCTGCTCCTGCACCCCTGCCCCGCCCCGCCGGTGCCTCGCTCCTGCATCTTTTTTTATTAATTTATTTTTTTCATATATATATATATATATAATGTATGTGTGTGTATGTGGCTAAATGTTTTTGTTCATATGTTGCTATATGTTTTTTTTATTTTTATTAGTTTATTTTTTTGTTCATATGTGATGTATATGTGTATGTGGCTATAATGTATATGTGTATGTGATGTATATGTATATGTGTATGTGTATATGTATATGTGTATGTGGCTAGAATTTGCTAAATAATATATGTTAAAAATGACTTTTTGTTCATAGAAAGTTTTTTGTTCATATATATGCAAAAGTTACAATTTTAGAAAAAGATGGATAGGAAAGAAGAAAATAAGAAAGAGGAAAGAAAGAAGAAGAGGAGAGGAAAAGAAGAGGAGAAATAAATGAGAAGAAGAAAAAAGAAGAAAAAGAAGAGGAGAAGAAGAAAGGAATAGAGGAGAAGAAGAAAAAATAGGAAAAAAATCTATTTTTTCTTCTTGTCCTCTATTCCTTTCTTCGTCTCATTTTTATTTTCTTCTTCCTTCTTTCCTTCTTCCTCTTTTCTTCTTCTTCGCCGTCAGGCTGCTCGTCTTCGCCCTCGCCGCCGCCCCCTGCGAGCACAGCCTGCTCCCGCGCCCCTCCCATCCCGCGCCCCTGCGCGGCCACCACGCCGCTGCCCCTGCCCGATACCCCCTCCCCGATAACATTATTTTCCGAATAGAGGAGAAAGAAGAAACTTCAACACGAGGGGGAGGGGTACCGATACCCCCTCCCCGATAACATTATTTTCCATGTATATGTATGTCGCGCCGTTGTTGATATGTCCCCCTCGAGATAACTTCGACATGAGGGGCGATCGATATATATACCCCCTCTTGACCGTGATAACCTATACAACGGCAGCACCCCCCTCGGCCCTCTCTCTCGACCAAAACTCTCGAGGCCACCCAAACCCTAGAGAGAAAACGATGTTGGTCTCCTACCTCCTCCCGCCGCGCCCCTACCCGACAAATTAACTCTCTCGAGGCCACCCAAATTTACCAAGTTAAAAGAGCGTTGTCGTCGAGGCCACCCCAAACCCTTGAAGCGTTGTTGTGTCGAGGCGACCCCAAACCCTAGAGAAGTAGCGTCGAGGCCACTAACATGATTGCTTATTGTGATTAGCTAGCTAGTTCTACGTTGGCCACTAATATATATATATATATCCATCTGTACCATGTTTGAATAATAATTGACATGTTGTAAATATTTGCAGAAACT
Source organism: Triticum dicoccoides (assembly GCF_002162155.2). Lineage (NCBI taxonomy): Eukaryota > Viridiplantae > Streptophyta > Magnoliopsida > Poales > Poaceae > Triticum > Triticum dicoccoides. Next base: position 116,604,198 of record NC_041383.1, read on the forward strand.
ATGGAGCACTCCCGAGACGAAGAAACAGAAGTGATGCTGGGGGACATAATCGCAAATGGAAGTGATGAAGTTGCGTCATTTCTCCTCGACACCGATGGTTCGCTAGAAGAACTGGGTGAAGAAGAGGGCTATGTTCATGATGGCTTAGGCCCATTAATGCCGGTACAAGGAGAGGACTATGTTCATGATGGCTCCGATGACACAATGGAGGTACAAGAAGGAGACCGTGCTGACTGCTCCGGTGACCTAACCGAGTCCGGCCAGGTATATATATATTAGTTAAGCCCGTGCTGACTAGTTAATTGATGCTTCCATTGTTTTGGTATATGTACACATATTAATTACTCTCGTCTTTCTTCCTTATAATTTCTAGCCCTCCGGATCGAGCACAACTTCGGTAAGGAGACGAGGCCCAAAGAAAAAGTTGAGCTCGGATGAAAAGTTTGAGATCATAGAAATCGCGCCCGACGGTGAACTGATTGAACCCATCCGGACAAGGAAGGCATTTTCTGCTCAGTATGGGGTTCTTATTAGGGACAAGATCCCGATCAGCATCCAGCAATGGTATAAGCCTAAGGAGGAAGACCCTGAGGTGTCTTATGTCAATGATATGCAGAAAGAAGATCTTTGGACTGAGCTGAAGGCAAATTTCACCCTACCACCAGAGGAGGATCCGGAGAAGCCAGTTAAAGAGCAATTAATCAAGTCTTGTGCTCTTAAGAAGATGGCAGCCCTAATGAGGAGATGGAGGAAAGAGCTGAACCAGTTTGTCGAAAAAAAAGACACCAGAATTCATCGGCAAATATGAGAAGATCAAAGATCACAGGCCCGCATTTGTGGCCCACAAGACATCAGAAAAGAGTAATAAGATGTCGGCGACAAACAATAAAAATGCTGCGAAGAAGAAGCTTCACCATCGCACGGGCTCAGGTGGCTACCTCAAAGCCCGGCCTAAGTGGTCCAAGGCTGAGCATGATCTGCTTGAAAAAGGGATCGAACCAGAGACAATGTACTGGCCAGACCGTTGCCGGACTTGGTTCTTCGGGGCTGGCAGAACCTTGGACCCTGTAACAGGGAAGTGCCAGTGGACGGACGAGCAACTGCAAATACCAGTCAAGAACCTTCGACACTATATCGATGCAGCGCAGCGAGGGACGTTCCTTCCAAACAGGGAGAAGGATGAGCTCACAATGGCCCTTGGGAATCCTGAGCACCCTGGACGGACACGAGGCACGCCAGGCTCCATTCCATGGAAGGTTTGTTTTCCGGACGCTGGGGTTACAAAACCCATGAGAGGAGGAAGAAACTGGAGCAGGACCAACTGCAGGCGCTGCACGAAAGGGTAATGGGTATAGAGGAACGAGAAGAGGAACGAGAAGAGGAACGAGAAGCAGCAGATCGCAGCAAACGATCCGCCGAAGCTTCCCTCGAAGCTACCCCGCCATCTCAGCGGAGAAGCAGCGTGGCTTCCACTGAGCTGCTTCAGCCGGAGCATGTCTTGACGGCTCCTGCCAGCTATCCCGTGGATGGTATCACGGAGTCTCAACATTGCCACATTATGGTGCGATGGATGAATTTGAAGGTCAAGGCGGTTGTTGGCCAAGTTTATCCTAGTGGACCCGGCACAACTTATCACTGCCAGCCGATTCCAGAAGGATATGCTAAGGTGATGGTGGATGAAATAACGGAGGGATTTGAGGACCTCCCGCTTGAGCACCCTACCGGTGAAGGGGAGACTAGGCTGGGTTCTGCTCTGAAGACTCCATGCCTATGGCGGAAGGAGCTCATCAACCTTCCGAACTGGACGCCTCTGCCTCCTCCTCCTCCTCCCGCGAGTCAGGGCACTCCGCCTTCTCCTCCTCCTCTGGCGAGTCAGGGCACTCCGCCTCCTCCACCGCCTCCTCCTCCGGCGAGTGACGATCAGGGCACGCGTGGCGGCACTCCGCCTCCTTCTCCGGTGCGTGGCGGCACTCCGCCTCCTTCTCCGCCTGCGCCGGCGCTCCCGAGCAGCCAGCAGCCTCCTCCTTCTCCGCCTCGCCAGCAAGGGCGGAAGAGACCCGCTGCCGCCCCAGCTGCTCCGGCACGTCGTACTCCTTCTCCTCCGCCTCGTAAGAAAGCGCGAAAGAAGACAGACGCCGCAGCCGCTCCGTCTGCTCCGGCGTCTAGCAGCACAACCAGAGGCGGGAGGCAATACAAATACGGTCCATCTCTCAAGCCTGTAGAGAAGTTACCGTACGAGAGGTCCGAGGAGGAAAACGATACGATTGTGCGGACCCACGTGAAGGAGTTGTTTGAAGGGGTGAAAGCAAAGAGACATCCACCTCCGGAGGAGAAGGTAGATCCGGTGAAAGCAAAGCGCACTATCCATGCCCTGAGGAAACCACCAAAGTCTCCGCCGAGAACCAACTATGAGCGCATTACTGAACATACATATCTCCAAGCCCAGCGGTCGGGAACTATCGTCAGTGATAAAAGGTTAAAAGAACGAGCAAAGGGAAAAAATTGCCCAGCTCGGCGAACAAGCACTGCAATCGTGCCCCCCGCTCAATGTGTCTAATGCTCCGGGGACGGTGACCGGTTATGGCAATCTTGAAGATTACCTGCCTGATGATGCACTTCCTGATTTCATGGCGGTGGACGAACACAGATACGAGTACGGGAAGCCTCTCGTCAAAGATGAAAAATCTCTGACAACAATGATGTGAAGATTCCATAGTTAGTACATGAAAACCTGCAGAGAGTGTGAGGGGACGAACAGTTTGTATCTGAACATTAAAGAGGAGCACGACCTCGTTTCAAGTGATCTGTTGTGTGTTCCAGTTGATGAGTTCTTCGCGTTCTTCAATCAAAAGGCCCTCGATAAATTAATGGTATTTTGCTACTGCCTGTAAGTACTATTTCTGTCATTAAGTCTCTATATATAGCTCGGCTCTTTCATTGCATGTATTTATAATTAATTATCCTCAATATATTATGCAGATTGAAGATCGTCGAGTGCAAAAAACAAGAAATTTATGATATTGGGTTCATTAACACAAATATCATAGATGTATTTCTGGTTGAAAAGAACGTCAAAGAGGCCGAGGTCAACTTGCTATGATCATTGATCAAAAATCAAAACAAAGATACCATACTCTTTCCTTACAACGGCAAGTGAGTGTTACTGTCGTGTGCATATTCGGTTTCCCTTATTACTCGAGCAAGGTTATAGTAATGTAATTGATGAGTTATGCATGCGTGCGCAGGTACCACTATATTCTTCTGGAGATTAAGCTTGAGCGGGGACTAGTAACCGTCTTAGACTCGAGACGGAAAGATCCCGAAACCTATGCGGACATGACTGAAATGCTCAGCAAGTAAGTTCAATCGATCATTATCGCATCATATCGGCAACTTTTTGTTCATTTCCTGATATCTCAAGTAATAATAATTATTTTCTTTGTCTTGCAGGGTTTGGAAACAGTTCACCGCAGAAGCTCCGGGACTGCCGAAGGAGCTGCGATATACATACCCGAAAGTAAGTACTACTGGGCTAGCTAGTTGCGGGCATCTCCCGTTGATTCTATAGCTATACTTTCATCAATGCCATTTATAATGCTTCATTATCAGTTTGATTGACCTCTATTTCTCGTAAAGTGCTTGTGGCAGGAGGAAGGGAATGATTTCTGTGGATACTACGTGTGCGAGTTCATCCACACCGCGACTTTGAAAAACAAGCGGGGCTACTCTAAAAGACAATATGAAGTGCGTAAGCAATAATATTCACAATTTCATTTTATTACACCATCATTTTTATTGAGTTTCATTCATATATATGTATTAATTAACCCCCTTCTTCAAATTAGACGTGGCAGGTGCGGAATGAACTCCTAGAACCAGATCGCATGAAAGCAATTCAATAGGAATTAACGGGATTCTTTCTTGACCACGTCATCAGTAAAGCCGGAGAATACCATGTGGAAATTGATTTCAAATGCTAGGGGTTTGTAATTAAGAGATCTTATACATATTGTACATGTATGTAGCCAGTAGCGTCGGATACATGATACAAAAACTTGTTGTTCGACCAATCTCTCGGAGAAGGAGAGGTCGATCGATCACTTCTCTCGGTATGCATGACGAACTTCTGTACTGAATGGTTCTCTCGATCACTTATGTATATATAGTACGTAGCGTCGACCAAGCACGAACATAAAAGAGGACACTTCTCTCTATTAATTAGCTAGCTAACACGATATATGAAACACCTAAATTAACCCCCCAAAACCCCCAACCCCCCCTCCTTTCAAAACAAACCCTAGCCACTGGAATGCTGACACATGGATGCCTTTTGGTCCCGGTTGAAGCCACCAACCGGGACCAAAGGCCCCTGACTGGGCTCGGCGCACAGGGCCACGTGGAGGCACATTGGTCCCGGTTCGTGTTTGAACCGGGACTAATTGGTGAAGGTATTAATAACGACCCATTAGTCCCGGTTCATGAACCGGGACTAAAGGCCCTTACGAACCGGGACTACTAGGTGTTTTTCTACTAGTGAGGGGTTGGAGGCTGAGAGGCCGAACCAGAGGCCGAGCTCGGGGACATACTCGACTCTGCCAAAGAAGGGCAGTGCCCAGTGCGCGGCCTGGCTCCATTTCTTGCCCACTGTGTCAAAGGTGTAGGTGCCTATGGCCTTTTCCAGAGATGAAATGCATATGGTGGAACCGTCGACCACAGCATAAGAATACAAGTCGGGGGATGTTTTTGGATCGTAGAAAAACGGCGGTGGCGGCAGAATTTCCCAGTTCCACTCCTTGGGAAGAGCCAGTTCATTCTCACGGCGCGAGAGGACCTCGAAGCAGCAACTGGGTCTGGCATTGGGGGAGAGGTCCAGGACGTACAGCGACAGAGGTCGCTTGGGAGAGGTTATGGGGAGGCTGATGGCATTCCAGCTCTTGAATGAATTGGGCGGAGCGAAGGGATCAATGATGTTCAGGTCAAGGTTGCAGAGCGCGGTCTGGCAGTTGTTGTCGGAGTAAAGGATGTTGCTCTCTCCTCCCAATATAGAGAACAAGTACGCCGTCGTCTTGTTATGAATGCTGGGCGATGCTTGGAAGTTGATCGCCGGCCGAGGCAATCTTTTGCAGCCGCCCATCGCTGCCAACTCTCCTCGTTTGCTCTTCTTGGCCATTGCAAGCTGTGCTGCTCGTCGTGCCGTCTCTAAGTTTTCGTAGAAGAGGTGCTTGCGGGCGTCGATGCGGCAGAGAGAATAGATGCGACTACTAAAGTCGTGCATGTTGATCAACCCAGTCTACAGGGTGTTGTATGCTAGGCTTTCTCCGGTCCAAAAGGCTGAGGCGGAGAAAGAGTATCAGACTTTAGCCAGTAGAAAGGCTGAGGTGGAGAAGGTAGTGTTAGGCTTTGAGAGCGGATTATCTACCATGCACGGGATATCCCGTGCATGTTCTGTAGCCATGGTCAGATTGTGTCTCAGTGCAAAAAGTACCAAGTCCACCACATGCCCCACCTCTCTCTTTATAACTCTATACCAGAAATATCTTCCCTCTTATTTCTTTCTATGTAAACAATTTAGATGCCTGATATCTTGTGAAACAAAAGTGTGATTTACATTCTATTTGGACAAATATGTTTATTCCGACGAGATATGGCCGGTGCACAAGTAAAGCAGCAGCGCTCCACCTTGGGTGGTTCCCAGGCGCAGCCATCACAGTATGGCTCCCAGTTGCCGCCTCCGGAGGAGCAGCGAGGGTGCAGCCGGTCCAGGCACGGCCATCGCCGTGAGCTCGTGGTTAGGGAGATCGTGCGCGAGACCGCAGTCAGCTGTAGCGTACCCATCACCTTCCCGATGCTCACATGCTCAAACTACAACGAGTGGACGTTGATCATGGAGTGCAACCTCCATGCGGCGAGCCTCTGGGTTCCCATGGAAGACGGCCTGGTCAAGAGAAAGGAGGACAGGAAAGCCGTGGCGGCGCTCATGCGCGCCACGCCGCCGGAGATGCACGGCATGCTCGAGGCGAAGGCAAGCGCCAACGAGGCGTGGGAAGCCATCCATACCCACCGCCTTGGCAGCAACCACGTGCGCGAGGCGAACGCGCAGAAGCTGTGGGCGGACTTCGAGAACATCGCCTTCAGGGAGGGCGAGCTCGTCGACGACTTCGCCATGCGGATCTCCATCCTTGCGTCACAGCTCCGTGTGCTCGGCGACACCATGGACGAGGCGAGAGTCGTACAGAAATTTCTCCGCGTCGTGCCAGCTCGCTTCGCTCAGGTAGCGGTCTCCATCGAGACCTTGCTTGACCTGAGCGAGCTCTCCATCGAGGAGCTCACGAGCCGATTGCGGGTGGTTGAGGATCGCCTTGACGACGGCCACGAGAGCTTCGGCGGTGGGCAACTCCTATTCTCGAAGAACTGGGAGGCAAGGAAGTGTCAAGGACATGGTGGCAGTGCCCCGAGCAACGGAGGCGACACCGGCAGAGGCGGTGGTCGCACCCAGGGCGGAGCCGGACGAGGTGCCGGCAACGACGACCGAGACAAGTGCCAATATTGCAGCATCAAGGGCCACTGGGCCCGTGAGTGCCGCAAGAGGATAGCTGACGAGGATGCCGCAGCAGCGGAAAATCTCGTGCGGGCTGAAGAGGACGGGGGGGCAGCAATGATGATGGCTTGTGTCGAGACCATGCAGGAGGGCGCAGCGCCTCCAGAGAGCATGGTCCCGACAAGCATCGAAGCCGTGCAGGAGGGCGCAGCACCTCCATCGACCACGGTGCCGGCAACCGTCAAGTCCGTGCGGGAGGCGCGGAGATCTTCAAATAATCCCCTCCCGACATCGGTAGTGCTCTCCCGACAACAACGTTCTCGGGGGCCTACGACTGGGAGGAGATGAAGACCTGGGTGTGGGGGAGCCACACCCCGGCAACCACGTCCCTTGTGACGTTGGTCAAGCCCGTGCAAGTTGGCACGACAATCGCGGCCCCGACATCCTCGGGACCCAACAAGCCCGTGCAAGTTGGCACGGCAAAGGCATCGCCGACATCCTCGGGACCCAACAATCCCATGCCAGGAGGCACGGCAACAACGCATATGGTGGGCCACGTCCCTATAAGTTTGGTTGGAAGCGTTGAACCCTTTAGTCTCGGGCCGCATGTATATATATTGGCAATGCCTTGAAGTACAAGAAGAGATCAAGGAACGATCTCAAGGAGAGTTCGGTACAGGAGGAAACGAGAAGGAGAAGAAAAGGAGATAGAGATAGATTACAGTTTGAATGAAAATATCTCTATCCTATACATATTCTAACACTCCCCCTCAATCTAAACCTCATGAACTTCGGCCAAGGTTGAGATTGTATTTGAACTCCTCCAACCTCCTCATTAGGGCTGGAATTCGAGCCGAGTCGAGCCAGCTCGGCTCGACTCGCTAGAGCTTGTTTCTTTAACGAGCTAGCTCGACTCGACTCGTTACTATAACAAGTTCAAATCCAAGATTGGCTCGACTCATATAACTCGCGAGCTGGCTCGTTTAGCTTGTTAAGCTCGTTTAAGATATAAACATAAAGCCCTCAAATATGATAAAATTGATTATGTATATATTAAACATATATATTACTATACAATTGTAATTTTCTTGTAACACGTGAGTCTCCTAGGAGGCTAGGCCTTCAACTGCTCGGGCTTGGGTTGTGCGCCTGGGACGTAGGTTGTTTAGTGGCTGCTCTTTCTTTGTATTGGGAGTGGTTGATCTATTGTATCGAGCCTAACGAGTTACACGAGTACTCGTGAGATTGGCTCGTTTAACTTGGTCTATAAACGATCTTAAAATAAAGCTCGGCTCGACTCATTATTCTTCGAGTTCGAGTCGATTCGAGCCGAGTCACGAGCTACTTGTTTAGCTCACGAGCTTCGAGCTTTTTTCCAGCCCTACTCCTCATAGTAAGAGGCTTTGTGAAACCATCAGCAAGTTGATCTCTAGTAGGAATAAACTGAATGTCAAGAAGCTTTCTAGCTACTCTTTCTCTGACAAAATGGAAATCAACTTCAATATGCTTTGTGCGTGCATGAAAAACAGGATTAGCTGACAAATAAGTTGCACCAATATTATCACACCATAGTTTGGCAGCTTTTGGAGTCTTAATTCCAAGTTCATAAAGTAGTGTTTGTATCCACATTACTTCAGCTGTGGCATTTGCCAAAGCTTTGTATTCAGCCTCTGTGCTTGATCTAGAAATTGTAGCCTGCTTTCTTGCACTCCATGACACAAGATTGGATCCCAGAAATACAACAAATCCACCAGTTGACCTTCTATCATCAATACATCCTGCCCAGTCTGCATCAGAGTAGGCAGTAACAAGCATAGAAGAGGACTTGGTAATTTGAAGTTCAAGTCCCTCTGAAAACTTAAGATACCTCAAAATTCTCTTAAATGCAGTCCAATGAGTAGTGCTAGGAGCATGCAAATACTGACATACCTTGTTGACAGCATAAGAAATATCAGGACGTGTAAGTGTCAAATATTGCAAAGCACGTACAACACTTCTGTAATTTGTTGCATCCTCTGATCCAAGTGGCTCTCCACTTCCAACAGAAAGTTTTTCAGAAGTTGAGATAGGTGTACTCACAGGTTTACATTTTTCTAAACCTACTCTTCTGAGTATGTCAGTTGTGTATTTTTCATGTGTCAAAAGTATACCATCTCTTATCTGTTTGACCTCAATGCCAAGAAAGTAATGAAGATCTCCCAAGTCCTTAAGGGCAAATTCCAACTTAAGATCGTTAAGCAAGCAAGTAGTGGCACTTGAACTCGAACTAGCAACAATAATATCATCAACATAAACTAGCACAAAAATAGTGACATTTCCTTTATTGTAAAAGAACAAGGATGTGTCTGCCTTGGATGGTACAAATCCAAGTTGTTGTAGTTGCATGCTCAACCGTGAATACCAAGCTCTTGGGGCTTTTTTTAAACCATATAGAGCTTTATCCAATTTACAAACACAATTTGGTGTACCTTTGTTTTCATAACCTGGTGGCTGCCGCATGAACACCTCTTCCTCAAGAACACCATGAAGAAACGCGTTCTGAACATCTAGCTATCTTAAGCTCCAACCTCTGGAAATAGCAATAGACAAGACAAGTCGAATGGTGGATGATTTGACAACTGGACTAAAAGTATCCTCATAATCAATCCTAAACCTTTGCTTAAAGCCTTTAGCAACTAATCTGGCCTTGTACCTGTCCATACTTCCATATGACTTTCTTTTTATCCTGTACACCCATTTACAATCAATGACATTCATTCCACTTTTTGATGGTACTAGGTGCCATGTTTTATTTTTCATAAGTGCATCATACTCACTATCCATAGCCTCTTTCCAATATTTGTGAGCAAGGGCATCAACAAGATTAACTGGTTCACCAGTAGTAGTGAGAAAAGCTTGTTTTTTATCATACCTGATAGTACCATCTTTGTATTCTTTTTCCTTAGTAATACCTGATTGAGACCTCGTGTGACGCCGCGGAATTATTTGTGTAGAAATCGCCACAGAAGATCCAGCCATCTGATCCTGCTTAGGCGCCACGGGATCGCGCGCCAGATCTCCAGCAGACGAGATCGGCCTCGAGATCAATCCGCCAGACGAGGCGCATCACATGGCTTCCGCTGTGTCGCCCACTGAACCCGTGCGCGTCGGAGCCCGTGGGCTAGGCCCAGCGGCGGTCGGCTGGTCGGCCACCAGCATAGGCCGTGCACTCGTGGCGAGCAAGGAGTCGCCCCCACCCCCGCCTGGGCTGGTGGGCTCGACGATGTCACTGTCGGCCACCGAACCACGAGCTGTGTCCATGCGCTGAGACAGATCCTCCTCGGATCGGGCGCCAATGATTGCGCTGGCGCCAGGATTTTCCTAGGATCATGCGCCGGATCTGCTGCTGCTGGCGGGATCCTCCTCGGGGCTAGCGATGGCTGCGTTGGCTGTTTCTGAGCACATAAAATCATGAACTGCAGCTGTACAAACATCATTAGAGGCACAATTTTCTGTGGATTTTTCCACATGGTCAGCTTTAGTTAATTCACCCCCGTGATCAGAGATTGTGTCAAGGTCCGGAAGGAGTGCTATTTCAGCATGGAGAAGCGCGCCTGCATTGGGATGGAGTTTGGCAAACGGAAAGAGGGTTTCATCAAAAACTACATCTCGAGAAATATATATATGTCCAGTTGAAATTTCTAGGCACTTGTATCCCTTGTGAAGGTTACTATTTCCTAGAAAAACACATTGAGTGGAACGGAATTCAAGCTTATGATGATTATATGGACGTAAATTTGGATAGCAAGCACACCCAAATATTTTGAGAGAGTTGTAGTCCGGTTTTTGATGATAGAGACGTTCCAATGGAGTAGACTTGCCAATAACCTTGCTTGGAAGACGATTAATGAGATATGTTGTTGTAACAAACGCTTCATCCCAATATTTTAGTGGCATAGACGCATGAGCAAGATGTGAGAGACCAACTTCAACAATGTGATGGTGTTTGCGCTCGGCAGAACCGTTCTGTTGATGAGCATGTGGGCAGGAAATATGATGTTGAATGCCTATGCTACGGAAAAAGGAGTTGAGTTTTTCGTACTCCCCTCCGCAGTCACTTTGAACTGTGAGGATTTTCCTGTTAAAGTGTCTTTCAACAAGTTTCTGAAACTCTTGAAAGATAGAGAAGACTTCGCATTTATACTTGAGTAAATAAATCCAAGTAAACTTGCTATAATCGTCAATAAAACTAACATAATATTTATTTCTTCCAAAAGAATCTCTTGCATGACCCCAGACATCACTAAAAATAAGCTCTAAAGGAGCATGAGACACACTGTTTGACTTGGGATAGGGAAGTTGGTGGCTCTTGGCACACTGACAAGCTTCACAAACTGACTCATTATTTTGACTATCTGACAAAGAAAGTTTGTCTTTATTGACTACTTGTTTAACTATGATCGGTGATGGATGTCCTAATCTTTGATGCCACCTTTCCAAGGAGGGTTTGATGGCAGAATAAACTTGACGACTCTTGCGACTAAATGCTCCGGATGTGATGGGGTAGAGCCCTCCAATGCATCTACCGTGATGAATAAGTTCCCTCGTTGCCCGGTCCTTTATAAAAAAGTAACAAGGGTGAGTTTCAAAGAAGACATTATTATCATTGGCTAGACGAGACATAGAGGCAAGGTTTTTGTCAGCTTGTGGAACATGAAGAACGTCCTTAAGAACTAGATCACGTTTGAGATTAGGGGAATTAATGTAAGCTTGTCCATATTGGAAATATGCCCTAGAGGCAATAATAAAAGGATTATTATTATATTTTCTTGTTCATGATAATTGTCTTTATTCATGCTATAATTGTATTATCCAGAAATCGTAATACACGTGTGAATACATAGACCATAATATGTCCCTAGTAAGCCTCTAGTTGACTAGCTCGTTGATCAACAGATAGTCATGGTTTCCTGACTATGGACATTAGATGTCGTTGATAATGGGATCACATCATTAGGAGAATGATGTGATGGACAAGACCCAATCCTAAGCATAGCACAAGATCGTGTAGTTCGTTTTGCTAGAGCTTTTCCAATGTCAAGTATCTTTTCCTTAGACCATGAGATCGTGTAACTCCCGGATACCGTAGGAGTGCTTTGGGTGTACCAAACGTCACAACGTAACTGGGTGACTATAAAGGTGCACTACAGGTATCTCCGAAAGTGTCTGTTGGGTTGACACAGATTGAGACTGGGATTTGTCACTTCGTATGACGGAGAGGTATCTCTGGGCCCACTCTGTAATGCATCATCATAATGAGCTCAAAGTGACCAAGTGTCTGGTCACGGGATCATGCATTACGGTACGAGTAAAGTGACTTGCCGGTAACGAGACAGAACGAGGTATTGGGATAACGACGATCGAGTCTCGGGCAAGTAACGTACCGATTGACAAAGGGAATTGTATACGGGGTTGATTAAATCCTCGACATCGTGGTTCATCCGATGAGATCATCGAGGAGCATGTGGGATCCAACATGGGTATCCAGATCCCGCTGTTGGTTATTGACCGGAGAGCCGTCTCGGTCATGTCTGTGTGTCTCCCGAACCCGTAGGGTCTACACACTTAAGGTTCGGTGACGCTAGGGTTATTAGGAAGACTTGTATGTGATTACCTAATGTTGTTCCGAGTCCCGGATGAGATCTCGGATGTCATGAGGAGTTCCGGAATGGTTCGGAGGTGAAGATTTATATATGGGAAGTTGTCATACGATCACCGGAAAGTTTCGGGGGCATATCGGTATTGTACCGGGGCCACCGGAGGGGTTCCGGGGGTCCACCGGGAGGCGCCACCTCTCTCGGAGGGCCTCACGGGCCGTAGGGGGCAGGGAACCAGCCCCTGGAGGGCTGGGCGCCCACCCCCCCTTGGGCCCATGCGCCTAGGGTTGGGGGAAAACCCTAGTGGGGGCGTCCCCCTTGCTTGGGGGGCAAGCCCCCTCCCTTGGTCGCCGCCCCCCCTCTAGATCTCATCTAGAGGGGGCCGGCCCCCTTCCCCCTTCCCCTATAAATAGAGGGGCGAGGGGAGGGCTGCACACAACATCCAAGGCGCAGCCCCTCCCCTCCCCAACACATCTCCTCCTCCACGTGACCTTGGCGAAGCCCTGCCGGAGATCTGCCACTCCATCACCACCACGCCGTCGTGCTACTGTTGGAGCCTTCTTCCTCAACCTCTCCCTCCTCCTTGCTGGATCAAGGTGCGGGAGACGTCATCCACTCCGTACGTGTGTTGAACGCGGAGTTGCTGCTCGTTCGGCACTTCGTCATCGGTGATTTGGATCACGACGAGTACGACTCCATCATCCCCATTCTCTTGAACGCTTCCGCTCGCGATCTACAAATGTATGTAGATGCACTCCTATCACTCGTTGCTTAGATGAACTCATAGATGGATCTTGGTGAAACCGTAGGAAAATTTTATTTTCTGCAACGTTCCCCAACAGTCCAATGTGACAAATATCCATACCTCTACCACTAGCCGCGGTGTGAATCTGGTCGACGCCGTGGTACCTCTCTCTGAGTGCAAGTTGCTCTAACTCGCTGGTGACATGATCTGTTGCACCCGAGTCCACGTACCAAACGCCGTCTCCTCCTCCTCCTTCTTCACGGATGGCTGCAACAACATGACGAGAGTCGGGGACGAAGTCTTCGTCGTATTTGTGCCAGCAGTCCAAGACCTCATGGCCCGGCTTCTTGCACAGTTGACAACGAGGACGGTGATTTGAGGAAGTGCGACGACTGTTGTTGTTGTTGAAGCCGCCGCCTCCTGAGTTGCTGCCACCACCAAAGCGAGCGCCCTTGCCCTGGTAGTTGCCACGACCACGGCCGCCGCCACTGGAGTTGCGGCTCTGGCCCTGGTGAGCGCGTCCACGACCGTGCCCGCGAGCCGCCGAGTTGACAGAAGATTGTCTGATGTTGGTGCTGCGGAGGAGAGCGAGGCGAGCATCGAAGCTCAAGAGCTGGCTGTATAGCTCCTGAACCGAAACTGGCTCAACCCTAGCAGACAGAGCGGACACGACTGGATTGTAATCCAGGTCAAGGCCAGCCATGATCTTGGAGACGATCTCGGGGTCGGGAAGAGGAACTCCGGTGCAGCATGCGATCTCATCTGTAAGAGTTTTGATTTTGCCAAGATATTCAGCCATGGACATGTTACCTTTCTTCAGGTTTGTGAGCTCGATGCGGGTGTTGACGGCCTGACTTTGGCTCTGGGCGGCAAACATGGCGTTGATGGCGCTCCATACTTCAGCCAGCGTCTGGAGCGTGGCGACTTGGGCGAGGATCTCACGGGACAAAGACCCCATCAAGTACCCCTGGAGTTGTTGCTGCTGTGCGTACCAGAGGGTTCGGGCAAAGTTGGCGATCTGCTCTTCTTTACCTTCTTTGGTGATGGTGAGGGTGGCCGGTGGTTCCGGACTCTTCCCGTCAAGGTGGTGCTCCATCTGTGCGCCTCTGATCTGCGGGAGCACGATGGCCTTCCATAGAAGGAAGTTTCCCCTTGATAGCTTCTCTTGTGGTGGCGGTCCGAGAGGAACAGAGCTGCTGCTGGATGATGGTGCGAAGGTGGACGACATGGAGGTGGAAAGCGTGTTCGTGGTGGAAGATAGGGCTGCGGAGGAAGACATGATCTCGGCCGCGGGGTAGGTAGCTAGATGCGATCTTTGATCTAAGAGGAAGATGCTCTGATTACCATGTAAGTTTGGTTGGAAGCATTGAACCCTTTGGTCTCGGGCCGCATGTATATATATTGGCAATGCCTTGAAGTACAAGAAGAGATCAAGGAACGATCTCAAGGAGAGTTCGGTACAGGAGGAAACGAGAAGGAGAAGAAAAGGAGATAGAGATAGATTACAGTTTGAATGAAAATATCTCTATCCTATACATATTCTAACAGTCCCAACCATGATGCTGGCGACCAGTGAGCCCGTGCAAGAGGCACGACATTCTCAGGTCGGCCACACCCCGACAACCAGGTTCTCGGGGTTTTGCAAGCCCGTGTGGGCGACACGGCACTCTTCGACAGGTCTCAACTGGGGGGCGATGAAGAGACGGTCATGGGGCGGCCAGGCCTTGACCGTGACTCGGACGACCATCGAGGTCGTGCAGGAGGCGCGGCGCTCTCTAGTCGGCCATGTCGTGACCCCGACGTGCTCGGGGTCCATTGAGTCCGTGCAGGAGGCACGACACTCTCTGGTCGGGCATGCCCCGACCACGCTAGTGGCGACCGTCGAGACCGTGCAGGAGGCACAGTGCTCTATGGTCGGCCATGCCGCAGCCCCGACGCGCTCGGGGTCCATCGAGTCCGTGCGGGAGGCACGACTCATAGCTGTTGGGGGAGACCCGACAAGCAAGTCTGTTGGGAAGAGCGACAAGGAGTCCGCTACCTTGAGAGAAGCCACTCCTGGCCATGGCTTACGAGCTCGTCGACCTAGCTGCCCTTGGCGCCTTTTCGCCATAGTTTAAAAAACCGAACTGGAAAGGTTGTTAGTTCAGGTTTTTACCGGTCGGCCTGCCAGTTCACCGGTTCAATTGTCAGGTTTTTAAGCAATAAAATAATATATGTTGAGTAATATATGTGCTAATATAGTGTGAAACAATGGTCAAATAAAATTATTTTCTTGTAGTGAACAACAAAGTAGCATAACCGAGTTGGTTATTGGGCCCTGAACAGGCCCCGCGTACTGCTCACACGTCCTAGGATTGAATTTCACTTCCCAATTTCTATTAAAAAGATTTCCTGGTTTTTCCCGGTTCAATGGCCCGATTTTTCACCGGTTTTCCAAAAGAACGACCGATTTGACCGCGTTTCTCCAGTCTGATTGCAGAACGGTCTTATTAGCTTAAAAACCGCTACGGTCGTCGGTTCGGGTTTTTTCCAGTTCAACCGCCGGTTTGGTCCAGTTTTTTAAACTATGCTTTTCACTAGGAGCAGCGTTGTCCCGTCCTCACCGCACTTGCCGGCCATGGCGCCGCCCACGCTCGTTATGTCGGCCGCCTGCGCTCGTCACGCCGGCCGCCCGCACTCACTGGTCATCAGTGGGCCGCGTCAAAAAAGCTGCTACGGGGTCCCACACATCAGTGCCTCGCGCGAGGAAGCGACCAGCCGAAAGATTCGGCCGGCATGTAGACGGGAAGAGTTCCCAAAAAAGAATGAACATTTAGTCTCATAACGCCTAGAAGAAAGACTTGGACCAACACGGGGGCATCTAACATGGTCCTTTGGATGAGAGGACAAGAGAAAACTACGGTACAAAGTTAGACTAAATGTTTGTCAATTAATTTGGATCGGATATACAGTAGTACCTCCGTTCTGGTTTATTGGTTCTCATTATATTATGTGCCAAATTTTGGTCATGAATTTAACTAACAAAACGTTCATGCATGTCATAAAAAATTATATCATTAAAAACTATGTTCAAATACAAATCCAACGATAGAATTTTTGTTGACATGCATTAATATTGTTAGTTAAATATTTGATCAAAATTTGGCACAAATTATAAAAGAGACCAATAAACCAGGACGAAGGTAGTACAAAGTTATACTAGTTTTTCCATATATGTGAGATCACCCACCGCTGAGAGGCCGCTCACACAGGAAAATGCTTAGAAAGACCGTTGCCATTTCAGCCCAAGATGATGTGCTATTGCCACGCGCGCTTTCCGACAGTCCGGGATCTTCCCGATTTGAAAAGTCTGCACTAGGTTACGTACATGATTAGGGCAAGGATTATGGTAATTAGTGTGGGCCCCGCACCCGGTCCCCCTGAAAATGGGGGGGGGGGGCAGATTATATGGAGATTAATAGGTGGGTTATGCACGTTTTGGCAAATCTTTGTGATCATGTGGTGGGCCCAGCGAGATACCAGGGAAGTTGTCGCAGGACTCTTCGTTTCGATCGATTCGATCGCTCCAACGAGCGAACGCGAAGGAGCTTTTCCGGTTTTAGAATCAGGTGAGTTATTTATGCCGAAGGGATGCTTCACTGATTTTATTTTGTTTGACATGGATTTTTTTTTTTTGAAATGGCTTCATTGATTCATTGTGTGGTAAAACTGGCAGCTGGCAGCATGCACCTCATAGCAGAGGAAACAGCATGCACCGTTGCCATTCCATTCCATGAGCCAAACTCTGAAAATTGCAGAGCACGGCAAGTGATTTGCCGCTCAATCAAATCAAAAATATATAATTTACCGCATATCTAGAGGGATTAGCCCAAGCAGATACTGTACAAAACTGCTACTTGCTTCAAACAAGGAAATAAAAATCCAAGACGACTAAAATGATCGGTAATGAAGATAGAACAGGAGCCCAAGGTTCGTTCATCATGCTAGGCACCACTAAACTCCAAGAGTTGGTTCAGCAAATTCCAGATTCAGTTCATCATGCATCTCTAAAACTAACAGCACTCGATAACTGGATGATTTATTTCTGGATGTCTACTTTGAAGCTGATACGTGGAAGATGTTCGCATGCACAATGGAACACATCGGTACTTCATCAGTTAATTTCTTCAAAAGGCGGAGGAAACTGCACCAGGATGCCATTGCTTCAAACTTAAAAGATGGGTAGATGATCTGTTTCAAAAAAAAAAAGATGGGTAGATGCCTGTAAAAAAATGATCTCATCAGTCAATTTGAACTTCAATACTGATTACTGCAAAGATTCTCAGCTAGTATATACAAGAAATAAAAGTTCAATACCACACTTAGGGACCTTATTCCAGAATTAATCGTTCACAGGTTAATCATTATCAGTATGAGAGTATCAGTTATTAAACTAACGTGAAAAGAGGAGACATGGAAAACTGTCTGACACTAGAAAATTGTAAATCGGTAGATAAAACATATATTAATCATGGTAAACAAAATTTACAGTTAATATTACATACTTGTCACAATATATAGTCAGATGCCTTACATAACAGAAATTATATATATAACGAAAAAGGCTTTCGCCCCGCTTTATAGATAAAGCAAAACCGCCCGAGCCAAACATCCAACAGAGTTCACACACACACAGACACACAAAGTCACACACGCACACAGCAAGGTACCAGTAGGGTTAATGCTGAGGGCACAGCTCAACAAGCCCAAGGAACAAAAGAACACACACAAAGACCGCCACGGACGAGTCCAGCCTAATCAGGCTCCGGGGCCGGAGGCCGAAGCGGGGGCGCCATGCGGAAGGCCATCGATCGAAGGTCGGTGAGGAGGGTGTCGATGACGCTCCGGTCTTGGGGGCGGCTAAGCGGCCGCCAAAGCTGCAAATAGCAACACACTTTGAAGATCGCGTCAGTCGCACGTCGCAGGGGCACTTTCTGAATAACGAGCTTGTTGCGAATATTCCAAAGCGTCCATGCTAGGATCCCAATGCACAACCATCTAATATGGTGGTAACGCGGAGAGGAGGCATGGATCTCCGCGAGTAGGTCGGGGAAGTTGGTATTGCACCATTGTCCGCCGACCGTTTCACGGAAGCACGACCACAGGAACTGGAAGTGGGGAAGTTGAAGAAAATGTGGTTCGAATCCTCAACCGTGGCGCACAGGGGACACATCCCGTCCCCAGGGCCATTGCGCTTGCGGACTTCAACCCCAAAGGGGAGACGTCCCCGAATCCAGTGCCAAAGGAATATCCGGATCTTGAGGGGGAGACGAATGTCCCAGATCAGGCTAAAGGGCTCAGGGGCCAGCGAAGGGGCGATGACAGCATACAAAGACTTCATGGAGAAACTTCCCGAGGGCTCCAGGCACCACGCCATGGAGTCGGCGGTGCCCTCTACATCCATCGGCAAGAGAGCGATGTCCTGTAGGAGGGCGTCCCATGCGTCAACCTCCTGGGCGCCAAAGGGGCGCCGAAAGGCGAGGCACCCTAAGTCAATAAGGGTCGTCTCGACGGAAATCCGGGGGTCTGCCGCAATGGCGAATAAGCCCGGGAAGCGGGCGGCCAGAGGGGAATCCCCAAGCCAGCGGTCGAACCAAAACAGGGTCGAGGACCCGGAATCCACCGAGATTGAAGTGCCAATTCGGAGCACGGGGAGGAGCTGAATCACAACCTGCCAGAACTGGGATCCCCCAGAGCGCTGGCAGAAAGCAAGATGTTGTCCTCGGAGATACTTATTCTGGATGATGGTAAGCTAGAGGCCGCCCTCCCCGTTGGCGATACGCCATAGCCATCGGGTCAGGAGAGCAATGTTCATGCGACGGGAGGACAAGATCCCCAGACCTCCCTGGTCCTTGGGTTTGCAAATGTCCGGCCAGCTCACCATATGGTATTTTTTGCTTGTCCCCCTCGCCAGCCCAGAAAAACCTGGACTGATATTTGGCCACCTCCTGGTGTAGCGTCTCATGGAGTCTATAGAAGCTCATGAGGAACCAGAGGAGGCTAGCCAGCGAGGAGTTGATGAGGATTACCCGAGCCGCCTTCGAGAGCCACCGGCCCTTCCAGGGCTCGACCCGGTGTTGCATTCGGGTCACGGAAGGGCGGAGGTCCGCTACGGTGAGGCGCGAGTCACTAATGGGGATCCCCAGATAGGTCGTGGGGAAAGAACCCAAGCGGTAATTAAGCCGGTCCGCAATGTCCTGGGCCTCCTCCGGTGGGCATCCCAGCACCATCACTTCGCCCTTATCGAAGTTGATGGTCAGACCGGACATCTGTTGGAAGCAGAGGAGGAGGAACTTCAGGTTAGCAATATCGGACGTGGAGCCCTCAACCATTATTATGGTGTCATCAGCATATTGTAGGAGGGAGACCCCACCCCCTCCTACAAGGTGTGGGACCACGCCGTGAATGTGACCGGCCGATTTAGCTTTGTCGAGAATGGCTGCAAGGGCGTCGACCACCATGTTAAACAGGAACGGCGAGAAAGGGTTGCCTTGGCGAACCCCACAGAGTGTGGGGAAGAAGGGGCCGATATCACTGTTAATGTTGATAGCGGTCTGGCCGCAGGAGACAAGCTGCATAACTTTGGTCACCCAACGGTCATCAAAGCCCTTGCGAAGTAGAACTTCCCGAAGGAAGGGCCAGTGCATAGTGTCATAGGCTTTATGGAAATCGAGCTTCAGGAATACCGCCCGTTGGTGCTTGGAGCGGACTTCGTGAAGGACCTCGTGGAAGACCAACACCCCATCCAGGATAAAACGGCCCTGAATGAAAGCCGACTGATTGGGGTGAGTGATCGAATCGGCGAGCAGGGTCACCCTATTGGTGTACCCTTTGGCCAAGATCCGAAATATCACATTGATCACAATGATGGGTCGGAATTGGCGGATGTCCGTCGCACCCAGAACTTTGGGGATAAGAGTGACTACCCCATAGTTCAAGCGCCCAAGATCCATGGTCCCCAAGAAAAACTCGTCAAAGAAAGCCATGATCTCAGGTTTGATGGTCTGCCAGAATGCTTTAAAAAAGGAGACTGGCAGTCCATCCGACCCCGGCGCCAAGGAGGCGTTCATGCCCTTAGTCGCCGCGAGGACTTCCTCCTCGGAGAATGAGGCAACTAAGGCGGCATTGTCCTCAACAGACACAAGCTGGGCGCCCGACCAGATGTCGGGCGCCAGAGCGATCCCACCTCGAGGGGTGGGGGAGAATAGGGCTTTATAGAAGCCATCCACATGCGTCCGGATGTCCGAGGGGTGGACGAGCTGGGAATCACCATCCCACAAACAATGGATGGAATTCTGACGTCGCCGCCCATTCACGATCGCCTGGAAATATGCCGTATTAGCATCGCCCCGCAGCACTCAACGCTGGGTACCACGGAGCCTCCAGTATGCTTCTCCATCTGTACAGATGGTGGTGAGCTGATCCTCGAGATCATATCGCACCATCCACTCATCCGGGGAGATCCCGGAGGTGTCCGCGCGGTAGTCCAAGGCCTGGATGGCCGATAGGAGGACTTTTTTTCGTTCGCGGAGGTCCCTGCCAAGGTTAGCTCCCCACCCCTTCATGAATTGGCGGGCGAGCTTGGCACAAAACTGCCAGGAGTCCATAGCCGACATGGACCGATGGGGAGAGGAGCACGCAGAGGTCCACTTGGCCGTGACCGCCTCCCTGAAGCTCGCTTGGTTGAGCCAGAAGAGCTCGAACCTGAAGCGAGGCAGGGTGGGAGGGCATTCATCGGCGGTGGAGAGGAGGGGAGGGACATGGTCCGACCCAATCTGGGTAGTTACTCGAAGCGAGGCCAGGGGGCATCTAAGTTCCCATTCCGGGGAGACTAGGACGCGGTCTAGGATGGACTGCGTCGGGGTGGCTTGGCGGTTAGTCCAGGTAAACCTGGCACCTGTCCGCTCAAGCTCGCGGAGGCCGAGATCCGCGATGCAGTCGTTGAACATCTGCATACTAGGGCGGTTGATTCCGTCATTATTCTTTTCATCGGGAGAGCGGATGAGGTTGAAATCCCCTCCAACAACCATCAGGAAGGTGGAGGCGGAGACCTTCCATTGGAGCTCATCAAGGAAGGTCAGGGAGCGGCGGTGGTCCGCCGGCCCATAGACAATGACAACCTCCCACTTGAAGTTGAGTGCCTTCTTGAAGAGCTCCATGCTAACGAAAAACTCGCCCCAGTCCATACCGCCAACCTCAAAGGTGGCATCCTTCACACCTAAAAGGATGCCTCCCGAGTGCCCCGTGGTCCCACTAGAAGGGAGCCAATGCCAGGCGAAGAGGTGGGGGCTAAGACGCTCCAACTCGGGGAGAGAAAACTCCCTGTGCATGGTTTCCTGAATGGCGATGATGTCGGGTGCTCGTCATGCATGTACTCCACGAGCTGGTGACGCCGGCCGTCATGGTCGAAGCTGCGGATGTTCCAAAAGAGGACCTGCATCTAAACCCCCATCTGGGGGCTGCTTGACCCCAAAACAGAGGAGGCGCTACT
The DNA here is from genome assembly GCF_002162155.2 of Triticum dicoccoides. NCBI lineage: Eukaryota > Viridiplantae > Streptophyta > Magnoliopsida > Poales > Poaceae > Triticum > Triticum dicoccoides. Next base: position 116,625,647 of record NC_041383.1, read on the forward strand.
AGCCCTGAGCGCCGCAGCACAGGAGCGGGTGCGGCCACGGATTCCCAGCGCAGGGGGCTGGGGAGCCGGAGTGCGGATGAGGCGGGCCCGGGTCTCAGCGAGTTTCCCATCAAGGATTTCCCGGGCCTGAATCGCAGCAATTTGCTCTAAGGGGGGGTCCAACCTCCCCCTGAAAACGACGGACGAGTCCGCGGCCACCTTGGCGAGGTGGCCCAGAGGAACAGCCTCAAGAGCAGAAAAGGAGCAACTAGAAGAACTGGGTGGGATGTTGATCGCACCTGACTCGAGGTTCTGGTCCACGGACCGGATCTCAGCGCGCTCGGAGATGGACGACGCTGGGCTTTCAGTAGGGCGGTCCGCATCGAGACGGGCACTGCGTTGGGAGGCAGTCGCCGGAGTCGATGAGTCCCAAGCCTGGTGCGCGTACGGCACCGTCCGGGGCAAGTGGGGGCAACGGGGGTGGCCACGTCCGCAGCAGCCCCCAGCGGCAGAGTGGTCGGAGAAGCGGTCATCGCGGGCAGAGAGGACGAAGAAGTAGTTGTCGCGGGCTCCAGGTAGGCATCGGACCCTGGAAGGGCTGGGGAAGGCGGGTCTGGGCCGGCGAGCGATCCTCCGGCGATGCTGAAACGGCGGCCTCCGGGGAGGCGGCAGCGGGCAGCGCCGGTGCGCCCTCAGGGGAGCCGAGCAGAAGGGGTTCGCCGGTGGGAGGCACGTCTGAAGGGGGGGTCTGCCGTGGCCAGGAGGGGCGCCTCCAGGGTCGGAGGCGAGGAGCCGGGCGCTGGGATGGACCAAGGTGAGCGAGGTGAGGAAGGTGGAGTGACGAGTAGGCCGACGCTGGAGGTGTCACTCAGCTCCGTGGAGGAGGAGGGAGAGGCCGCCGGCAACACCGCGGGAGTAGCCTCGACAAGAAGGGTCAGTCCACGCGAGCGGCCCGAGCCAGCGCCCGTCCCCCCACGGCTCGGAGGTGGGTCGCGCGAGGGAGAGCGGTTGTGGCCCGAGCGCTCATTGTCGTCGTCCAGATCCTCGTGGCGGGAGGGGCGCGGCTGGCGGTAGTGGGAGTCGTCACGCCAGTCCATGCCCCCACCACCAAAGTGCCCATCATCAAAGGAGCGTGGGCGCCCAACGTGGTTGGGAGGCTCGGGGGAGATCATGAGGTCGAATCCCAGGTCGTTGAAGAAGACACGAACGGTGACACGGAGCTTGTTGGAGTTGAGGCATTTAACCTTGACCCGGACCTCCTCCTCTTTGCGGAGGGAGAGCTCCTCCACCACCACCACCTTGCCCAGGATCTTGGACATACTACAAATGATCCGCTCAGACCGGGCGACATCAGGTAGCCCAGCGATGAGGATCCAAGCAGTATCCAGAACTGCGACCGCCTTGGGGTTGACCTTAGGCTCGGAGATGTTGACCACAAGCTTGTTCAGGGCCAAGGTGATGTCGTCGCTCCAGGTGCAGAGGCCCAGGCTGATGGCGTCAGGAAAGACCACGGTGAATGAACTGGCAGAGGTCAGAGTCACCTGCTGATGACCCACAAGTATAGGGGATCTATCATAGTCCTTTCGATAAGTAAGAGTGTCGAACCCAACGAGGAGCAGAAGGAAATGATAAGCGGTTTTCAGTAAGGTTTTCTCTGCAAGCACTGAAATAGTAGTTGATCGATAGTTTTGTGATAAGATAAATAGTAACAAGCAAAAAGTAAATAAAGTAAATAAAGTGCAGAAAGGTGGCCCAATCCTTTATGTAGCAAAGGATAAGCCTGGACAAATTCTAATAATGAAGAAGGAGCTCCCGAGGACACATTGGGAATTATCGTCAAGCTAGGTTTCATCACGTTCATAAGATTCGCGTTCGGTACTTTGATAATTTGATATGTGGGTGGACCGGCACTTGGGTACTTCCCTAACATGGACAAGCATCCCACTTATGATTAACCCCTATTGCAAGCATCTGCCACTACAAAAAGGAGTATTAAGGTAAACCTAACCACAACATTAAACATATGGGTCCATATCAACCCCTAACGAAGCAACGCATAAACTAGGGTTTAAGCTTCTGTCACTCTAGCAACCCATCATCTACTTATTACTTCTTGCCTTCCTCTAGGCCCAAATAATGGTGAAGTGTCATGTAGTCGACATTCACATAACACCACTAGAGGAGAGACAACATACATCTCATCAAAATATCGAACGAATACCAAATTCACATGACTACTAATAGCAAGACTTCACCCATGTCCTCAGGAACAAACGTAACTACTCACAAAGCATATTCATGTTCATAATCAGAGGGGTAATAATATGCATGAAGGATCTGAACATATGATCTTCCACCAAGTAAACCAAATAGCATCAACTACAAGGAGTAATCAACACTACTAGCAACCCACAGGTACCAATTTGTGGTTTTGATACAAGATTGGATACAAGAGATGAACTAGGGTTTTGAGATGAGATGGTGCTGGTGAAGATGTTGATGGAGATTGACCCCCTCCCGATGAGAGGATCATTGGTGATGATGTTGGTGATGATTTCCCCCTCCCGGAGGGAAGTGTCCCCGGCAGAACAGCTCCACCAGAGCCCTAGATTGATTCCGCCAAGGTTCCGCCTCATGGCGGCGGAGTTTCATCCCGTAAGCTTGCCCACAATTTTTTCCAGGGGAAAACCCTTCATATAGAAAAAGATGGACGCCAGAAGCCAACCAGGGGGCCCAGGAGATAGGGGGTCGCGCCCCCCTGTCTCCTAGACAGGGTGTGGGCCCCCTGGCCTATTTCTTTTGTCCAAAATTCTTATTAAATCTAAAAAGTTGTTTCGTGGAGTCTCAGGTCTTTTGGAGTTGTGCAGAATAGGTTTCCAATGTTTGCTCCTTTTCCAGCCAGAATTCCAGCTGCCGGCACCCCCCCTCTTCATGGTAAACCTTGTAAAATAAGAGAGAATAGCCATAAGTATTGAGATATAATGTGTAATAACAGCCCAGAATGTAATAAATATTGATATAAAAGCATGATGCAAAATGGACACATCAACTCCCCCAAGCTTAGACCTCGCTTGTCCTCAAGCGGAAGCCAAAATCGAAAAATATGTCCACATGTTTAGAGATAGAGGTGTCGATAAAAATGAAATACGGACATGAGGGCATCATGATCATTCTAATAACATCAACATATATGGATTTTGTCATATGATTTCCTATGTTCAAGTAATAAGCAATTCACAATGTCAAGTATGGTTCAAAAACTTCATTGGGAACTAACAAACTATAATCTCAGTCGTTGAAGCAATTGCAATTTATCGTAACATCAGGAAGAGTCAAAAATAGAGCTTTTCAGCAAGCTCACATACTCAACCATCTCGTAGTCCCCTATAATTGTTAACACTCACACAATACTTGTGGTTATAAAGTTTCAGCCGGACACTGAGAAAGATAGGGGCTTATTGTGTTGCCTCCCAACATATTCACCTTTAGGTGATGTCAACAATAATAGCCTATGCCACCTTACATCCAATTGGATATTTGTATCATGATCTTTCAAACACGAGGAGCTTGCCAAAGGATAAAAAATAAAAAGGGAAAGGTGAGTATCACCTTGACTCAAGCAATAAAGTAAAACATAAAGTAGAAGATAGGCCCTTCGCAGAAGGAAGCAGAGGTTGTCATGTGCGTTTAGGGTTGATGCATGAAATCTTAATGCAAAAGAACGTCACTTTACATTGCCCCTTGTATGTGGACCTTTATTATGCAGTCCGTTGCTTTTATTACTTCCACAACAAGTTTGTACAAAGTTTATTTTCTCTGCACTAATAAGTCATACATATTTAGAGAGCAATTTTTATTGCTTGCACCGATGACAACTTACTTGAAGGATCTTACTCAATCCATAGGCAGGTATGGTGGACTCTCATGGCAAAACTGGGTTTAAGGATATTTGGAAGCACAAGTAGTATCTCTACTTGGTGCAAGGAATTTGGCTAGCATGAGGGGGAAAGGCAAGCTCAACATGTTTGGAAGGTCAATGACAATATACTTTAACTGAGATGTCGGAAAACATAAACCATTACATTGTCTTCCTTGTCCAACGTCAACTCTTTTAGCATGTCATACTTAATGAGTGCTTCACAATCATAAAAGATATCCAAGATAATATATTTATATGTGAACCCTTCTTTCCTTATTACTTCCTATCAATTGCAATGATGACCAAGGCTACGTTCATCAACCCTCAACAATTTTTATGCCTCATACTTTCTATGTGTGAAGTTATCACTATCCATAAGATCAATATGAACTCTTTTGTTCTTTCTATGTTCTCAAGATCATAGCAACATAGCAAAGCCCTTGACTCAACACTAATCTTTATTATAGAAAGCACACGGACTCGATTACATAAAGAGATCACAATGAAAAACTCAAAACTACTTGATATCAAAACTTCAAACTAATAGAATAAGATACTACTAAAAGGATCGAACTAAATAAAGCGCTAAAGATAGGAGTGTGATGGTGATACGATACCGGGGCACCTCCCCCAAGCTTGGCAGTTGCCAAGGGGAGTGCCCATACCCATGTGATTATTTCTTCGGAGGTGGCGAAGTAGGAGTTGTTGCACTTTTCTTCTCTAGCTTACGTCCGAGGCTAAAATTTTCCTCCCTCAGATCCTCATTCTCGAGCTCAAGTTTCATTATCTTTTTGCATAGTGTTGCCCTGCTGTCCTGCAAAAAACATGGTGGGATAGATTGGACCTTAGGGAGGCTTGACTTCTTGAACTCCACATGCATATCACTAGGTTGGGGCAGTGGATCGTCCTCTTCATCAGAGCTTGTCTCCTCCTTCCTCTTTGGGTCATAGTCTTCTTCTTCCTCTGTGGCCCAACCATAATGTTCCACATCTCCATATACTTTTGGCTTTGCAATATAGCCAGCCATGTAGCTCTCTCCCTCCGAATCTTGGGACGACATCTTATTACAAATCTGCAACAGGAACAGCTCGAAACGAAAACAGAGGATATTTGCGTGATACGGTGGTCAAAACCTTCAGGAGTATATATAATGAAATTTTTACTGACCAAAATACGTAACATACAAGAAAACGAAGTCCGGGAGGCACACGAGGTGCCCACGAGACAGGGGGCGCGCCCTACAGGGGGGGCGCGCCCTCCTCTCTCGTGGGAGCCTCGTGTCCCTTTAGGATTACTTCTTTCTTCCTAAAATCCTTAAATAATCCAAAACTGATGAAAATTGCCATTAGAGTTGTTTTGGAGTCGGTTTACTTACCGTACCACGTACCTATGCCTTTTCGGAGTCTGGAACGTTCTGGAAAGTGTCTCTTATGTATTCCTCAGGGGTTATGGTTTCAATAATATTAGTTTCAACATTGATAGGATTACCTGAAATATAATGTTTAATTCTTTGACCGTCTACCACCCTAGGATTTGTGCCTTCAAAGTTGTTGATTTTCATAGCACCAGAATGATAGACCTCCTCGATAACGTAGGGACCTTCCCATTTTGAGAGAAGTTTTCCTGCAAAAAATCTTAAACGAGAGTTGAACAATAACACATAATCTCCTACGTTAAACTCACAGTTTTATATCCTCTTATCATGCCACCGTTTGACTTTTTCTTTGAAAAGCTTAGCATTCTCATATGCTTGGGTTGTCCATTCATCAAGTGAGCTAATATCAAATAACCTTTTCTCACCGGCAAGTTTGAAGTCATAATTAAGCTCTTTATGAAGGAAATATGCCCTAGAGGCAATAATAAAGTTATTATTTATTTCCTTATTTAAATATAAATGTTTATTATTCATGCTAGAATTGTATTAACCGGAAACATAATACATGTGTGAATACATAGACAAACATAGTGTCACTAGTATGCCTCTACTTGACTAGCTCGTGAATCAAAGATGGTTAAGTTTCCTAGCCATGGACAAAAGAGTTGTCATTTGATTAACGGGATCACATCATTAGGAGAATGATGTGATTGACTTGACCCATTCCGTTAGCTTAGCACACGATCGTTTAGTATGTTGCTACTGCTTTCTTCATGACTTATACATGTTCCTGTGACTATGAGATTATGCAACTCCCGTTTACCAGAGGAACACTTTGTGTGCTACCAAACGTCACAACGTAACTGGGTGATTATAAAGGTGCTCTACAGGTGTCTCCGAAGGTACATGTTGGGTTGGCGTATTTCGAGATTAGGTTTTGTCACTCCGATTGTCGGAGAGGTATCTCTGGGCCCTCTCGGTAATACACATCACTTAAGCCTTGCAAGCATTGCAACTAATGAGTTAGTTGTGCGATGATGTATTACGAAACGAGTAAAGAGACTTGCCGGTAACGAGATTGAACTAAGTATTGGATAGCGACGATCGAATCTCGGGCAAGTAACATACCGATGACAAAGGGAACAACGTATGTTGTTATGTGGTTTGACCGATAAAGATCTTCGTAGAATATGTAGGAGCCAATATGAACATCCAGGTTCCACTATTGGTTATTGACCGGAAACAGTTCTAGGTCATGTCTACATAGTTCTCGAACCCGTAGGGTCCGCACGCTTAAGGTTTCGATGATAGTTATATTATGAGTTTATGAGTTTTGATGTACAGAAGGAGTTCGGAGCCCCGGATGAGATCGGGGACATGACGAGGAGTCTCGAAATGGTCGAGACGTAAAGATCGATATATTGGACGACTATATTCGGAGTTCGGAAAGGTTCCGAGTGATTCGGGTATTTTTCGGAGTACCGTGGAGTTACGGGAATAAGGGGGAAGAAGTATATGGGCCTTATTGGGCTTTAAGGGAGAGGGAGAGGCAGGCCGCGCCCCCCCCCCCATTGACTAGTCCGAATTGGACTAGGGGGAGGGGCGGCGCCCCCTCCTTCCTTCTCTTCCCTCTTCCCCTTCCTTGTCTCCTACTACTACTACTTGGAAGGACACCTAGTTGGACTAGGAAAGGGGGAATCCTACTCCCGGTGGGAGTAGGACTCCCCTAGGGCGCGCCATAGAGAGGGCCGGCCCTCACCTCCTCCACTCCTTTATATACGGGGGCAGGGGCACTCCATGGACACACAAGTTGATCTACGGATCATTCCTTAGCCGTGTGCGGTGCCCCCCTCCACCATATTCCACCTCGGTCATATCGTCGCGGAGTTTAGGCGAAGCCCTGCGCCGGTAGAACATCATCATCGTCACCACGCGGTCGTGCTGACGGAACTCATCCCCGACGCTTTGCTGGATTGGAGCCCGGGGAACATCATCGAGCTGAACGTGTGCTGAACATGGAGGTGCCGTACGTTCGGTGCTTGGATCGGTCGAGTCGTGAAGACGTACGACTACATTAACCGCGTTGTGATAACGCTTCCGCTTACGGTCTATGAGGGTACGTGGACAATACTCTCCCCTCTTGTTGCTATACCATCACCATGATCTTGCGTGTGCGTAGGATAATTTTTGAAATTACTACGTTCCCCAACACTTTAATAGCCCAATATGCTTTATGTTCAAGTTCAAGAGGTAAATGACATGCTTTTCCATAAACCATCTTATATGGAGACATACCCATAGGATTTTTGTATGCAGTTCTATAGGCCCATAATGCATCATCAAGCTTTTTAGACCAATTCTTTCTAGATCTATTCACAGTCTTTTGCAAAATTAATTTGAGCTCTCTATTGCTCAACTCTACTTGACCACTAGACTGCGGGTGATAAGGAGATGCAATTCTATGATTGACATCATACTTAGCAAGCATCTTACGGAAAGCACCATGAATAGAGTGTGAACCACCATCAGTCATAAGATATCTAGGGACTCCAAACCTCGGAAAAATAACTTCTTTAAGCATTTTAATAGAAGTGTTATGAGCAGCACTACTAGTTGGAATAGTTTCTACGCACTTACTAACGTATTCAACAACAACTAAAATATGTGTATAACCATTGGAAGCAGGAAAAGGTCCCATATAAGCAAAGCCCCAAACATCAAACAGTTTAATAACAAGAGAATAATTCATAGGCATCTCTTGACGTCTACTGATGTTACCTATTCTTTGACATTCATCACAAGATACGACAAACTTACGAGCATCTTTGAAAAGAGTAGGCCAATAAAAACCAGATTGTAGTACCTTGTGTGCATTTCTATCTCCAGCGTGGTGTCCTTCATAGGATTCAGAGTGACACTTGCGTAGGATTTGTTCCTGTTCATGCTCAGGCACACAACGTCTAATAATACCATCTACTCCTTCTTTATAAAGGTGTGGATCATCCCAGAAGTAATGTCTTAAATCATAAAAGAACTTTTTCTTTTGCTGGTATGTGAAACTAGGCGGTATATATTTAGCAACAATGTAATTAGCATAGTTAGCATACCAAGGAGCAGTACGAGAAGCATTGACGAGCTAATTGTTCATCAGGAAAGCTATCATTAATAGGCAGTGGGTCATCAAGAACATTTTCTAGCCTAGACAAGTTGTCTGCAATGGGGTTCTCAGCTCCTTTTCTATCAACAATATGCAAGTCGAATTCTTGGAACAAGAGAACCCATCTAATGAGTCTAGGCTTAGCATCTTTATTTTCCATAAGGTACTTAATAGCAGCATGATCAGTGCGAATAGTAACTTTGGAATCAACAATATAAGGTCTAAACTTATCACATGCAAACACAACTGCTAAGAATTCTTTTTCAGTGGTAGCATAATTTCTCTGGGCAGTATCAAGAGTCTTGCTAGCATAATGGATAACATTCAATTTCTTATCGACTCTTTGCCCTAAAACAGCCCCTACAGCATAATCACTAGCATCGCACATAATTTCAAAAGGTAAATTCCAATCAGCTGGCTGAACAGTAGGTGCAGTGATCAAAGCTTTCTTAAGTGTTTCAAATGCTTCTACACAATCATCATCAAAGACAAAAGGAATGTCTTTTTGCAATAAGTTAGTCAGAGGCCTAGAGATTTTAGAAAAGTCCTTAATGAACCTCCTATAAAAACCGGCATGACCAAGGAAACTTCTTATACCTTTTGTGTCCTTGGGACATGGCATCTTTTCAATAGCATCAACTTTGGCTTTATCAACTTCAATACCTCTCTCGGAGATCTTGTGCCCCAAGACAATGCCTTCATTAACCATAAAGTGACACTTTTCCCAATTCGGGACGAGACTAGTGTCTTCGCATCTCTGCAAAACTCGATCAAGGTTGCTCAAACAATCATCAAAAGAGGAACCATAGACGGAGAAGTCATCCATGAATACCTCACAAATCTTTTCACAAAAATTAGAAAATATAGCCATCATGCATCTTTGAAAGGTAGCAGGTGCATTACATAAACCAAAAGGCATATGTCTATAAGCAAAACTACCAAAAGGGCAAGTAAAAGTAGTTTTAGATTGATACCCCGCTGATACAGGTATCTGAGAGAAGCCAGAATAACCATCTAGAAAGCAAAAATGTGTGTGTTTGGATAGCCTTTCTAGCATTTGATCAATAAACGGTAAAGGGTAATGATCTTTCTTAGTAGCTTTATTTAACTTGCGGAAATCAATTACCCCCTATAGCCTGTAATTATTCTTTGCGGGATCAATTCATCTTTATCATTAGGAACAACGGTAATACCTCCCTTTTTAGGGAGACAATGGACAGGGCTTGCCCATTCACTATCAACAACGGGATAAATAATACCTGCCTCAAGGAGTTTTAGTATCTCCTTTCTTACCACTTCCTTCATTTTGGGATTTAATCGTCTTTGAGGATCTCTAACTGGTTTGGCATCTTTCTCCACTGAAATTTTGTGTTGACATAATGTGGGACTAATGCCCTTAAGATCATCCAGGGTATATCCAATAGCAGCTTGGTGCTTCTTCAGAGTTTTCAATAATCTTTCTTCTTCTTTCTCTGAAAGGTTAGCACTAATAATAACAGGATATATTTCTTTTTCATCAAGATAAGCATGTTGGAAATATGCCGTAGAGGCAATAATAAATTAGTTATTATTATTATATTTCCTTGTTCATGATAATCGTTTATTATCCATGCTATAATTTTATTGATAGGAAACTCAGATACATGTGTGGGTACATAGACAACACCATGTCCCTAGTAAGCCTCTAGTTGACTAGCTCGTTGATCAATAGATGGTTACGGTTTCCTGACCATGGACATTGGATGTCGTTGATAACGATATCACATCATTAGGAGAATGATGTGATGGACAAGACCCAATCCTAAGCCTAGCACAAAGATCGTGTAGTTCGTATGCTAAAGCTTTTCTAATGTCAAGTATCATTTCCTTAGACCATTATATTGTGCAACTCCCGGATACCGTAGGAATTCTTTCGGTGTACCAAACGTCACAATGTAACTGGGTGGCTATAAAGGTGCACTACGGGTATCTCCGAAAGTGTCTGTTGGGTTGGCACGAATCGAGACTGGGATTTGTCACTCCGTGTGACGGAGAGGTATCTCTGGGCCCACTCGGTAGGACATCATCATAATGTGCACAATGTGACCAAGGGGTTGATCACGGGATGATGTGTTACGGAACAAGTAAAGAGACTTTCCAGTAACGAGATTGAACAAGGTATCGGGATACCGACGATTGAATATTGGGCAAGTAATATACCGCTAGACAAAGGGAATTGAATACGAGGTTGATTGAATCCTCGACATCATGGTTCATCCGATGAGATCATCGTGGAACATGTGGGAGCCAACATGGGTATCCAGATCCCGTTGTTGGTTATTGGCCGGAGAGTTGTCTCGGTCATGTCTACGTGTCTCCCCAACCCGTAGGGTCTACACACTTAAGGTTCGATGACGCTAGGGTTATAGGGAATAGATATACGTGGTTAACGAATGTTGTTCGGAGTCCCGGATGAGATCCCAGACATCACGGGGAGTTTCGGAATGATCCGGAGGTAAAAATTTATATATGGGAAGTCCTGTTTTGGTCACCGGAAAAGTTTCGGGTGCTATCAGTAACGTACCGGGACCACCGGGAGGGTCCCGGGGGTCCACCAAGTGGGGCCACTGGCCCTAGAGGGCAGCATGGACCAAGTGTGGGAGGGGACCAGCCCCAAGTGGGCTGGTGCGTCCTCCC
>NC_041383.1:116636930-116641430 GCF_002162155.2 Triticum dicoccoides
GGCCCAAGGCGCCTAGGGTTTGGGGAGGGGACGCCTCCACCTTACTTGGGGGACAAGTTTCCCCTCTCCCCCCCTTGGCCGCCACCCTAGATGGGTTTTGGGGCTGCCGCACCCCTTGGGGTGGGAACCCTAGAGGGGCCGCAGCCCCCTCCCTCTCCCCTATATATATAGTTGAGGTCTTTGGGGCTGCAAACACATGAGTTTTGACCTCTCCCTGGCGCAGCCCTACCTCTCTTCCTCCTCGTCTCTCGCAGTGCTTGGCGAAGCCCTGCTGGAGTGCCACGCTCCTCCACCACCACCACGCCGTCGTGCTGTTGCTGGACGGAGTCTTCCCCAACCTCTCCCTCTCTCCTTGCTGGATCAAGGCATGGGAGACGTCACCAGGCTGCATGTGTGTTGAACGCGGAGGTGCCGTCCGTTCGGCACTAGGATCATCGGTGATTTGGATCACGGCGAGTACGACTCCATCAACCCCGTTCACTTGAACGCTTCCGCTTAGCAATCTACAAGGGTATGTAGATGCACTCCCCTTCCCCTCGTTGCTAGGTTACTCCATAGATTGATCTTGGTGATGCGTAGAAATTTTTGATTTCTGCTACGTTCCCCAACAGTGGCATCATGAGCTAGGTCTATGCGTAGTTTCTATGCATGAGTAGAACACAAGTTGTTGTGGGCGTTGATTTTGTTCAATATGCTTACCGTTACTAGTCCAATCTTGTTTCGACGATATTGTGGGATGAAGCGGCCCAGACCGACCTTACACATACACTTACGTGAGATAGGTTCCACCGACTGACATACACTTGTTGCATAAGGTGGCTAGCGGGTGCCAGTCTCTCCCACTTTAGTCGGATAGGATTCGATGAAAAGGGTCCTTATGAAGGGTAAATAGCAATTGACATATCACGTTGTGGTTTTGCGTAGGTAAGAAACGTTCTTGCTAGAAACCCATAGCAGCCACTTAAAACATGCAAACAACAATTAGAGGACGTCTAACTTGTTTTTGCAGGATATGCTATGTGATGTCATATGGCCAAAAAGAATGTGATGAATGATATGTGATGTATGAGATTGATCATGTTCTTGTAATAGGAATCACGACTTGCATGTCGATGAGTATGACAACCGGCCGGAGCCATAGGAGTTGACTTAATTTATTGTATGACCTGCGTGTCATTGAACAACGCCATGTAATTACTTTACTTTATTGCTAAGCCGTTATCCATAGTAGAAGTAATAGTTGGCGAGACAACTTCATGGAGACACGATGATGGAGATCATGATGATGGAGATCATGGTGTCATGCCGCTGACGATGATGATCATGGAGCCCCAAAGATGGAGATCAAAAGGAGCAAAATGATATTGGCCATATCATGTCACTTTTTGATTGCATGTGATGTTTATCATGTTTATGCATCTTATTTGCTTAGAACGACGGTAGTAAATAAGATGATCCCTCATTAAAATTTCAAGAAAGTGTTCCCCCTAATTGTGCACCGTTGTGAAAGTTCGTTGTTTCGAAGCACCACGTGATTATCGGGTGTGATAGATTCTAACGTTCACATACAACGGGTGTAAGCCAGATTTACACACGTGAAACACTTAGTTGACTTGACGAGCCTAGCATGTACAGACATGGCCTCGGAACACAAGAGACCGAAAGGTCGAGCATGAGTCGTATGGTAACGATCAACATGAAGATGTTCACCAATGATGACTAGTCCGTCTCACGTGATGATCGGACACGGCCTAGTTGACTCGGATCATGTAATCACTTAGATGACTAGAGGGATGTCTATCTGAGTGGGAGTTCATAAGATGAACTTAATTATCCTGAACATAGTCAAAAGATATTTGCAAATTATGTCGTAAGCTCGCACTTTAGTTCTACTATTTAGATATGTTCCTAGAGAAAATATAGTTGAAAGTTGATAGTAGCAATTATGCGGACTGGGTCCGTAAACTGAGGATTGTCCTCATTGCTGCGCAGAAGTCTTATGTCCTTAATGCACCGCTCAGTGTGCTGAACCTCGAACGTCGTTTGTGGATGTTGCGAACATCTGACATACACGTTTTGATAACTACGTGATAGTTCAGTAATGTTAAACGGTTTAGAGTTGAGGCACCGAAGACGGTTTCGAAACGTCGCAGAACATATGAGATGTTTCGAGGGCTAAAATTGGGATTTCAGGCTCGTGCCCACGTTAAGAGGTATGAGACCTCCAACGAGTTTCTTAGCCTACAAACTAAGGGAGAAAAGCTCAATCGTTGATCTTGTACTCAGATTGTCTGGGTACAGCAATCACTTGAATCGAGTGGGAGTTAATCTTCCAGATGAGATAGTGATGTTTCTCCAAAGTCATTGCACCAAGCTACTAGAGCTTCGTGATGAACTATAACATATCAAGGATAGATATGATGATCCTTGAAATATTCGCGATGTTTGACACCGCGAAAGTAGAAATCAAGAAGGAGCATAAATTGTTGATTGTTAGTGAAACCACTAGTTTCAAGAAGGGCAAGGGCAAGAAGGGATACTTCATGAAACGGCAAATTCAGCTGCTGCTCTAGTGAAGAAACCCAAGGTTGAACCCAAACCCAAGACTCAGTGCTTCTGTAATAAAGGGAACAGCTACTGGAGCAGAATTACCCTAGATACTTGGTAGATGAGAAGGTTGGCAAGGTCGATAGAAGTATATTGGATATACATTATGTTAATGTGTACTTTGCTAGTACTCCTAGTAGCACTAGGGTATTAGATACCGGTTCGGTTGCTAAGTGTTAGTAACTCGAAATAAAAGGCTACAGAATAAACGGAGACTAGCTAAAGGCGAGGTGACGATGTGTGTTGGAAGTAATTCCAAGATTGATGTGATCAAGCATCGCACGCTCTCTCTACCATCGAGATTGGTGCTAAACCTAAATAATTGTTATTTGGTGTTTGCGTTGAGCATAGACATGATTGGATTATGTCTATCGCAATACGGTTATTCATTTAAGGAGAATAATGGTTACTCTCTTATTTGAATAATACCTTCAATGGTCTTGCACCTAAAATGAATGGTTTATTGAATCTCGATCGTAGTGATACACATGTTCATGCCAAAAGATATAAGATAGTAATGATAGTACCACCTACTTGTGGCACTTCCATGTAAGTCATATTGGTATAAAACGCATGAAGAAGCTCCATGTTGATGGATCTTTGGACTCACTCGTTTTTGAAAAGTTTGAGACATGCGAACCATGTCTATTGGTGTATATGCATGAAACTCCATGCAAATGGATCGTTTGGACTCACTTGATTTTGAATCACTTGAGACATGCAAATCATACCACTTGGGCAAGATGACTGAAAAGCCTCGGTTTCACTAAGATGGAACAAGAAAGCAACTTGTTGGAAGTAATACATTTTGATGTGTGCAGTCCAATGAGGGCTGAGGCACGCAGTGGATATCATTATGTTCTTACTTAACAGATGATTTGAGTAGATACTGAGTATATTTACTTGATGAAACACAAGTCTGAATTATTGAATGGTTCAAGTAATTTCAGAGTGAAGTTGAAGATCGTCGTGACAAGAGGATAAAATGTCTATGATATGATCATAGAGATGAGTATCTGAGTTACGAGCTTTGGCACGCAATTAAGACATTGTGGAAATTGTTTCACAATTAATACCGCCTAGAACACCATAGTGTGATGGTGTGTCTGAACATCATAGTGTGATGGTGTGTCTGAACACCATATGGGGCATACCATGATGTCTCTTATCGAATTACCACTATCGTTCATGGGCTAGGCATTAGAGACAACCGCACTCACTTTAATAGGGCACCACGTAATTCCGTTGAGACGACACCGTTTGAACTATGGTTTGGAGAAACCTAAGTTGTCATTTCTTAAAAGTTTGGGGCTGCGACGGTTATGTGAAAAGTTTCAGGCTGATAAGCTCAAACCCAAAGCGGATAAAATGCATCTTCATAGGACACCCAAAACAGTTGGGTATACCTCCTAATTCAGATCCGAAAGCAATAGGGATTGTTTCTTGAATCGGGTCCTTTCTCAAGGAAAAGTTTGTCTCGAGATTTGAGTGGGAGGATTGTGGAGACTTGATGAGGTTATTGAACCATCACTTCAACTAGTGTGTAGCAGGGCAAAGGAAGTTGTTCCTGTGGCGCCTACACCAATTGAAGTAGAAGCTTATGATAGTGATAATGAAGTTTTGGATCAAGTCACTACCGTACCTCGTAGGGTGACAAGGATGCGTACTACTTCAGAGTGGTATAGTAATCATGTCTTGAAGGTCATGTTGCTAGACAGCAATGAACCTACGAGCTATGGAGAAGCGATGGTGGGCCCATCACTACTAGAAAAACCGCTACTAATGGCGCACCTAATTTGGCCATTAATGGCGCATCACCGGTGCGCCATTACTAGCACGCCATTAGTAATTTTTACTAATGGCGCACCAGTGGTGCGCCATTAGTATCTGGTA
>NC_041383.1:116641946-116657728 GCF_002162155.2 Triticum dicoccoides
AGGGAGAAGAAACCATGAGGGGAGGGGAGGGGAGGGGAGGGGAGGAGGGAGGAGGAGGTCGCCGGAGAGGAGGAGGAGGTCACCGGAGAGGAGAAGTATGGTGGAGGAGAGAAGGGAAGATGAAATGAAGAGAGGAGGAGAGGACCAGCCATATATACGACATACTAATGGCGCACCGCGGGCAGGTGCGCCATTAGTAATTTTTTTTATTTTTTTTATTTATTTTGAATTTTGAAGGCGGGAAGATACTAATGGCGCACCACGGGCAGGTGCGCCATTAGTAATTGTTTTTTTTTGACTTATTTTGAATTTTGAAGGAGGGAAGATACTAATGGCACACCATGGTCAGGTGCGCCATTAGTAACTTTTTTTTATTTTTTGACTTATTTTGAATTTTGAAGGCGGGAAGATAGTAATGGCGCACCATGGGTAGGTGCGCCATTAGTAAGTTTGATTTTTTTTGATTTTTTTGCCTCTCTAGATCTTAAAAGCCCCGTATCTTTTTTTCTGTTAGGTTTTTGAGGATTTTGAAAATGTTTAACGGGGTTCCCCCGTTAAATTTGGATGTAACTTTTCGAGTAGATGATTTTTCATATAAAAAACTTTTTCATCCGAGTTAGTATGCAAAAGTTATGCCCATTTTTACAAATTCTCGCGAGATTTTGCAAATGAAGTCAAAATTCATATTTGCAAATTTTCCCAACAACTAGGCCACATATCACATGGGAAACTTATTTTCTTTTATTTTTTTGACATTTTTATCATTTTCTTTTATTTTTTTTAAAACTGAAAAGGCGATCCACAGGGGGGGTGCATTCGGTGGAAGTGGTGGCCAAGGTTACTAATGGCGCACCGTGGCATGGTGCGCCATTACTAGTTTAACTAGTAATGGCGCACCACACCCACGGTGCGCCATTAGTATGTTTGGACAGGCGCACTAGTTCAAAAAAAAATTGGTACTAATGGCGCACCGTGGGCAGGGTGCGCCATTAGTAGTTTCAACACTAATGGCGCATCAGAAGGTGGTGCGCCATTAGTATATACTAATGGCGCACCACATGTCTGGTGCGCCATTAGTGCCATTTCCGTCTATAGCCCTTTTCCTAGTAGTGCACATTCCGACAAATGGTTAGAAGCCATGAAATCCGAGATAGGATACATGTATCAAAACAAAGCATGGACTTTGGTGGACTTGCCCGATGATCGGCAAGCCATTGAGATAAATGAATCTATAAGAAGAAGGCGGACATGGACGGTAATGTCACCGTCTATGAAGCTCGACTTGTGGCGAAGAGTTTTTCACAAGTTCAAGGAAGTTGACTACGATGAGATTTTCTCATCCGCAGCGATGCTAAAGTCCGTCGGAATCATGTTAGCATTAGCTGCATTTATGAAATCTGGCAGATGGATGTCAAAACGAGTTTCCTTACCAGTTTTCGTAAGGAAAGGTTGTATGCGATACAATCAGAAAGGTTTTGTCGATCCTAAGGATGCTAAAAGGTATGCTAGCTCCAGCAATCCTTCCATGGACTGGAGTAAGCATCTCGGAGTTGGAATGTACGCTTTGATGAGATGATCAAAGATTTTGAGTTTATACAAAGTTTACGAGAAACTTGCATTTCCAAAGAAGTGAGTGGGAGCACTACAGAATTTCTGATGAGTATATGTTGTTGACATATCGTTGATCAGAAATGATGTAGAATTTCTGGAAAGCATATAGGGTTATTTGAAAAGTGTTTTTCAATAGAAAACCTGGATTAAGCTGCTTGAACATTGAGCATCAAGATCTATGAGGATAGATCAAAAAACGCTAAATGGTACTTTCAAATGAGCACATACCTTAACATGATCTTGAAGGTGTTCAAGATGGATCAGTCAAAGAAGGAGTTCTTGCCTGAGTTGTAAGGTACGAAGTTAAGACTTAAAGCTCGACCACGGCAGAAAAGAGAGAAAGGACGAAGGTCGTCCCCTATGCTTTAGACGTAGGCTCTACAGTATGCTATGCTGTGTACCGCACCTGATGTGTGCCTTGCTACATATCTGGCAAGAGGGTACATAGGTGATCAAGGAGTGGATCACCAAATAGCGGTCAAAATTATCCTTAGAGGAATAAGGATATGTTTCACGGTTATGGACATGATAAAGAGTTCGACGTAAAGAGTTGCGTCGATGCAAACTTTAACACCTATCCGAATGACTCTGAGTAGCAAACCGGATACGTATAGTGGAGCGACCATTTGGAATAGCTCCAAGTGGAGCGTGGAAGCAAGACAAATAATTTCATCCTTACTAGATGGTTCCTTTTCACGATGTTGTCTGCTAAACTTGGCAAAATTAAACTCATGAGATGTACCATCTATGCCAACAGTGACAACCTTCCTCTTAGAATCAATCTTAGCACTAGCAGTATTCAAGAAGGGTCTACCAAAAATAATGGGACAAAAATCATCTTGTGTGGAACCAAGAACAAGAAAATCAGCAGGGTATTTAATCTTCCCACGCAAGACTTCAACATCTCTAACAATCCCAATAGGTTTAATGGTGTCCCTATTGGCCAGCTTAATAGTAACATCAATGTCTTCTAATTCAACAGGTGCAATATCGTGCATAATTTATTTATAAAGATCATAAGGTATTGCATTAGCACTAGCACCCATATCACATAAACCATGATAACAATGATCTCCTATTTTAACAGAAATAACAGGCGTGCCTATAACAGGTCTACGTGTCTTAGTATCGGGTTTAGCAATATTAGCAGTTTCACCCAAGAAAGAGATAACATGCCCATCTAAATCCTCATCCAAAAGATCTTTAATCATGGCAATACCAGGTTCAACATTAATTTGCTCAGAAGGTGTATATGTCCTGGTATTACTCTTACGAACAACAGTCGAAGCTTTAACATGATCTTTTATCCTAACAGGAAAAGGAGGTTTTTCAACATAAGCAGTAGGAATAATAGAATCACTATATGTAATAGTCTTCTCTTCGACTGTAATAGGTGCAACTACTTTCACTTCAACAGGAGGATTATATTTAAACCACTTCTCTTTAGGGAGATCAACGTGAGTAGCAAAAGTTTCACAAAAAGTAGCTACTATCTCAGAGTCAAGTCCATACTTAGAGCTAAATCCACGGAAAGCATCGGTATCCATAAAAGATTTAACACAATAAAACTTAGGTGTCATACCTGACTCCTTACCATCGTCGGAACCCCAATCTTCAGAGTTGCATTTAATTCTTTCCAATAAGTCCCATTTGAAATCAATAGTCTTCAGCATATAGGAACCAACACAGGAAGTATCGAGCAAGTTGCGATTATCAAGAGAAAGCCGAGCATAAAAATTCTGAATAATCGTTTCCCGAGAGAGCTCATGATTGGGGCATGAATACAACATTGACTTAAGCCTCCCCCAAGCTTGAGCGATGCTTTCTCCTTCGTGAGGCCAGAAATTATATATGTAATTACGATCACGATGAACAAGATGCATAGGATAGAACTTCTGGTAAAATTCCAACTTCAATCGCTTATAATTCCAAGATCTCGTATCATCACATAGCCTATACCATGTCATTGCATCTCCCTTCAAAGATAAAGGGAAGACCTTCCTTTTGACAACATCATCGGGAATACCTGCAAGCTTAAATAATCCATAAACTTCATCCACAAAGATAAGGTGTAAGTCGGGATGCAATGTTCCGTCTCTTGCAAAAGGATTAGCTAGCAGTTTTTCTATCATACCCGAAGGAATCTCAAAGTGAATATTTTCATAAGGTTCAGTAGGTTGAGGAGCATCTCTTTGCTCTTCTGGTTGGGGTGAAGATACCCCAAACAAACCCCTCAAAGGATTAGTTTCCATAGTGACAAGTAACAGAAAATTTCAGCACACTATATAAATGTTTTATTACCAAGTTCCACTCACCAAGAGCGCTACGCTCCCCGGCAACGGCGCCAGAAAAGAGTCTTGATGACCCACAAGTATAGGGGATCTATCGTAGTCCTTTCGATAAGTAAGAGTGTCGAACCCAACGAGGAGCAGAAGGAAATGATAAGCGGTTTTCAGTAAGGTTTTCTCTGCAAGCACTGAAATAGTAGGTGATCGATAGTTTTGTGATAAGATAAATAGTAACAAGCAAAAATTAAATAAAGTAAATAAAGTGCAGCAAGGTGGCCCAATACTTTATGTAGCAAAGGATAAGCCTGGACAAATTCTAATAATGAAGAAGGAGCTCCCGAGGACACATTGGGAATTATCATCAAGCTAGTTTTCATCATGTTCATAAGATTCGCGTTCGGTACTTTGATAATTTGATATGTGGGTGGACTGGCACTTGGGTACTGCTCTAACATGGACAAGCATCCCACTTATGATTAACCCCTATTGCAAGCATCCGCGCCTACAAAAAGGAGTATTAAGGTAAACCTAACCACATCATTAAACATATGGGTCCATATCAACCCCTAACGAAGCAACGCATAAACTAGAGTTTAAGCTTCTGTCACTCTAGCAACCCATCATCTACTTATTACTTCCCTATGCCTTCCTCTAGGCCCAAATAATGGTGAAGTGTCATGTAGTTGACGTTCAGATAACACCACTAGAGGAGAGACAACATACATCTCATCAAAATATCGAACGAATACCAAATTCACATGACTACCAATAGCAAGACTTCACCCATGTCCTCGGGAACAAACGTAACTACTCACAAAGCATATTCATGTTCATAATCAGAGGGGTAATAATATGCATGAAGGATCTGAACATATGATCTTCCACCAAGTAAACCAAATAGCATCAACTACAAGGAGTAATCAACACTGCTAGCAACCCACATGTACCAATTTGTGGTTTTGATACAAGATTGGATACAAGAGATGAACTAGGGTTTTGAGATGAGATGGTGCTGGTGAAGATGTTGATGGAGATTGACCTCCTCCCGATGAGAGGATCGTTGGTGATGATTTCCCCCTCCCGGAGGTAAGTGTCCCCGGCAGAACAGCTTCGCCAGAGCCCTAGATTGATTCCGCCAAGGTTCCGCCTCGTGGCGGTGGAGTTTCGTCCCATAAGCTTGCCCACGATTTTTTCCAGGGGAAAACCCTTCATATAGTAGAAGATGGACGCCAGAAGCCCACCAGGGGGCCCAGGAGATAGGGGGCCGCGCCCTAGGAGGGCGGGCGCCCCCTGTCTCCTGGACAGGTTGTGGGCCCCCTGGCCTATTTCTTTTGTCCAAAAATTCTTATTAAATCTAAAAAGTTGTTTCGTGGAGTCTCAGGTCTTTTAGAGTTGTGCAGAATAGGTTTCCAATATTTGCTCCTTTTCCAGCCAGAATTCCAGCTGCCGGCACCCCCCCTCTTCATGGTAAACCTTGTAAAATAAGAGAGAATAGCCATAAGTATTTAGATATAATGTGTAATAACAGCCCATAATGCAATAAATATTGATATAAAAGCATGATGCAAAATGGACGTATCACCTGGCAGTCCCACACACGCCGGCACAGGTGGTTGAGCTCGGCCTCGATCATCTTCGGAGAAGCAACACCCACCCACACGACGGTGACGGTCGCCTGGAGCGATGGGAGCGTGGTAAATCCTCCACCTCGACATGGAAGAACCCGAGGCCCTCGATGCCATAGCCATACATCATGAGCTCATCAGTCAGCGAACGGTCCGGGCACAGGGCCGCTGGGTGTCCAGTATCCTTGCAGAGGTAGCACATCGGAGGGTTGGTGCACTCCACTTGATAGTGGCCCGCGATCCCGCAGTTGAAGCACAGGGGCGGGTCACAAGCAGCAACAACATCGGCCAACGCCGAGGTCACGGGGAAGGGGGCCGACGCAGCCGGGGGGCGAGCCGGGCCCCGCCTCTTCTTCTTCTTCGCACCCTGGAGCCCTCGCCCCCCATTGCCTCCATTGGCGAGAGGGAGGCTGGGCTGGTTGTGGGGGGTGTTGGTAGCGGCGCGAGGGCGCGTCGGCGGCAGCAGGAGCGGAGGTGCGGGACGGGGACGGAGAACGGGCCCGGCGCCGCTCTGGGGATGGAGACCGCCGCCGGTCAGAGCGCCGCACCTCAACCACGGGAGACCGGGGACGGTCCCGGCGGTCATCGCGGGGCGGGGAGCGGTGGCCGTCCCGGGCCGGCGAGCGACGACTGTCACGGCTGGGGGAACACCGAGATTCGCGGGAAGGAGAGCGGCACAAGGCCCTGGAGTCCAGCTCGCGGCGTAGGTCCGCCTCCCGGCGAAGGCCCTCTGGCGACGAGCGGGACGGAGCGCGGCGGTCGTCCAGGCCGCGCTTGGGCCGGCCGGCGTTGTCCGCCCACTCGCGCGTCATCTCCGGCGAGGGGGCGGGGCCGAGATCGGGGGGGCGCAGCAGGGGCGAGCCGAGGCGGCGGGGGAGGGGAATCCAAGCGAAGGGGAAACGAGGGGAGAGGGGAGCGAGGCGGCTGAACTGGAAACCCTTGCGGGGGCCAGATTGATCGCATCGGGGCAGGCCGGGGCAGCAGGCCCCGGGATGGGCCAGCACCCGCGATGGGCCTAGGCAGCCCCAGGCCCAGGACCAGCCCTGCCATAAGAAGGGGCGGCCCACGCCAGGGCAGCCCACCACGCGAGCCCGGGACGGGCAGACGGCGAGGGTTTCCCCTACCGCCACCGGCGCCGGGGGGGGCAGGGGCAGGTCACTGGAGAGGAGGGCACGGGCGAACGACGCGGTAGTCGGAGACGAAACGGAGCCGGGAGGAACCGAAGGTGGCGATGAACGGTCGGAAGGGGGTGCGGCGGGAGAGCACGGGCAGGTCGGCGGCAACCTCCGGGGGCGGCGCGGCCACCCCGGCCACGACCACAACGCCCAAAGATCGCCACGACGACCAGTCAGGGCCCAGGTCCGCATGCCCAGTGACCCCCCAGCCAGCCACGCCCCGGCGGCGGCGGGATCCTCCCGTCCCCAAGGCCGGGCCTTGCCCCAAAGAGGGCCGAACCGAGCTCGTTCCTCGACGGGACTGCGCTCGCGCACGGGCAGCCGAACCCCCACCCCTAGGGGTAAGGCCGCCGGCGGCACGGAGCGCCGGCAAGCGAGCCGGGGCGGGAGGGGGCTCTCGGTCCCGGCAGACCACAGGGCGGCCGGCGGTGACGTCCTTGTCCTCCGCAAGGTCAGCCCAGAGCAAGGGCGTCGAGGCATCGGACGGGGCGGGCGGGGTGTGCCGGGGGCGGGGGGGAGGGGCTAAGGGTGCGGAGGCCGGGGAGGTGGGCGGGGAGGCCGGCGGCGACGCAGCGGCGGGCACGTCAGGGGCATCGCCCCAACAGTCGCCAAAGGCGGGCGCGGGTGACTCCATCCTTCGCGATCTAACATACATCACCTCATCAAGGGACACATCATGCTAGCAGTAACAAGAGACCACTCATGGACATCCATTTCATTGTTTAAAATTTCAGGCCCATCATCATCCCCATCAGCCACATTGCCTACAAATAAAAGACACAATAAACTGACGAAAATTCAAATAAAAGGTATTCCCACCATTCCATAATTATTGTCGTGCTTTTAGTTCAAGATGGCAATGTAGTCATGTTACTTGAGCCAGTTACTAACAAAAGATACAGTGTTAAATAGGAATACGCAAAGGCACATCTACTACAACTTTGATGAAAAACATATACGCAAAACAATATAGTACTATTGCACACTAGTGAAGGATGCTTCCAGCCTATCATTATGTTGTCGGGATGACTATAACTGTTTTGAATTGATTTTGTTCCAAATTATGTCAAACACGCAAAAGAAAATTACTCACAGTAACCAAACAATGAAAATGAAGAACATGACTACTAAGATTCAAATAGATATGGCCTTACAGAAAATAGAACAAAAGCAATATTTAGTTCTGATTCTGGGAGGACTCTCTAGCAAGGGATTGAAACCTTAATGAAACTTACATATTAATTCAATAAGGAAAGATATATAGGCACGGCATCATTACGGATATATGATTACTAGTAAGATCAACAGACATAAAAACACTAACTTGTAGAGAGAAAAAATATTGTAAAGAAGACAACAAAAGGGAAATGTGCAAATCAAGTTACTCAAATAGCATTTCTGAAATTAACCACGCATATTGTACGTGCATCGAAACGAAAACGATTTTGTTCTAGATTTCGCCGGGTTCAATAATCATATCACATACCATTGGCAACAATTCAGAAAACAGACAGAGAAACTAACAATATACTGTAACATATATGAACCGACAGAGCTACCTTACAACATTTCAATAATTCGAAAGATAATTGGAATCTTGCAAAGGTAACGATACCTGCAGCATAAAAACTTGTGTACGGATAAATGTTGTTGATATTGCGGGAATCGTCATGAAAAAGCATCTTCGACTGCAGTGAACCGAGTTGGATCATCACGATACGGTGGACCATCCTGAGAAAGATTGAATTGTTGTTCTCATCAAACCCTATGGGCACTACCAATGTTCGCTCCGTGGGTCGCAATAAACCGAGCTGGGATAGATCAATAGTGTTTCCACGCACCCAACGATCTGGGCTGGACCTCCTCTCCCACAGTTGAATGGTGCGCCCTGAAGACATGGCAAGGCCGAGGCCTCCATCCTCCGTCCGCAAGACCTGAAAGAAGGACTGCTCGGTACGCTGAGCATCCGCCGGCCGCTCAATCACACGCAGGCTCTGCCTTTCAGTGTCAAGCTCAAGGATGGCACCATGATCGATCCTCCAGCAAAGTGCATTCCCAATCAGAACGCTATGCTTAACGGATCAATCTCGTGAGGAGTCGCTGTGTTGACTGCATTTCCCCACACACCGGACTCCGATTCGTAGAGGCAAGCCAGGATCCCGTTGTGGCTGTAGCGTAGCAGGACCAGCTTAAACGGGCTATCGCCGCGGACAGTGCACAACATCGCGGCGTGCCGGACGATGGTCTCCTGCCTCTTGATGTGGAACCCTGGTGGAAAAGGTACCCAGCGCTGGTGGCTGGTGACGGGGTCCCACAATAGGGCTTCGGGCCGCTCCGGGCCGAGGAGGAGGGCGAGGCCATGGCGGCAGCCGCAGAAGTGGTCGCGCCCCTCGCCGCTCGACGTGAACCGATTGAGCAACCCGGCGGGGATGTGATCCGACCGGTCGAGCGTGGGCGTGAAGAAGATTGGGCGGCATAAGCCGGCGAAGAAGCTGAGGAGCGGGGCCCTCCGGTGGTGCGTGCGGAAGCGGCGGAAGAAGGTGGGGTCCTTGAGCAGGCGGCGCCAGCGCTTGCAGATGAGGGAGGCGCGCGGGAGCGAGGACGGCAGCGGAGGGAGGCGGACGAGGATCTCGCCGAGGAGGTTGTTGTCATCCAGCGGGGGCGTGGGGGCGGGGAAGGAGCCGCCGTCGTCCGGCGGTGAGGAGAGGCGGTGGACGCGGAGGTCGAGGTCGCCCGGCGGCGAGGCCGAGGGGGAGCAGGACCGGCGGCTCATTTCTCGTTTGAGTCGTTGGACTGACTGCTGAGTCAATATATCATGGGAAAAGCTTACCTTCAACCACCTGATGCGCGCGAGAGCGTCCGCCGCTTGCGTAGCCGTTAGATCAATCCTGATTAAGGGCCACAAGGCAGTTCCACGCCATGAATCATTTTCTTGTATTAAGGGTCTTGTTTCAGTTGATTTCTGCAACACAGAACTAGTTTCTGAAAGAAAGAAAAAATGATTCGATGGAGAAAGTTTTTTTTCTGCAACTGGGGTTTTGTTTCAAAAAATTTCTGCAACATATCTTTTGTTCCAGAAAGAAAAGAAATGTTTTTGTTGTGAATGTTTTTTTTTCTGCAATAAAGGTCTTGTTTCAGAACATAGCCCGAGTTGCAGCGCCGCAGGAGCGCCCGACGTTAGAAAGTGAGTAGTCAGGCATTGCAACATGAGGCATGTTTTAGAAACATAGTTCCGGTTGCAGAAAATGCCGAAGAAGCGTCGGGCATGAGAGGTCACCGCCCTCGTGCTCGATTGGAGGTAGCAGCTGCTCGCAGGGCTGAGACGGAGGAGGAGCAGCAACTCCGGCGAGCACGGCAAGGACTATTTCCCTGGCGCGCCGGCGGCAGCGATTTGTCGGTGGTGGCGACCGCCGCCACGCTGGGCAGAGCTGTGGCAGGACGATGGTAAGAGGATTATGTTTCCGCAACTGAGCGGCTGTTGCAGGAAGTACAGAGGTGGTCACGCGCGTGCGATGGTTAGATCAAACGGTTGTCAGGACGCTCATCCAACGGTGCTTCATGCGGCGGATGTTTCTAATACATCCGCCCGAAGACGCGTAGCGGCGCCCCTATATCATGGCCAAAACAGCGAGACCATTCACGTTGCACTATATCCGCCGCCCATTCCGGGTGTAGGGCAAGTAGGGCAACAATGACTATAGCGGCCAAAGAAAAAGAAGTTAGAGTTTGCTCCTCTTTTTTGAACTTAAGTTAGAGTTTGCTCCTTAGTTGGATTGGTAATTATAGTTTGATTTTTTTAGTTAATATAAAATGAAAAAAAATCAATCTCTTTGTCAACCGTCCAAGATTGAACAGGCTCGCCCGCCAAGAGCGTCGGCGCACTACGTCCCAGTCTTTGCGCTTGTTCATTGATGAAGCGACGCCACGTGATGGGACATCTATGCAAACGCCTTTGAACCATCCGTTCGCTTGCCGACAGTAAACGCAAACATGCGCAATGTTAATAAACCAACTCCACCCCCATCGCTTGGTCTGACCGACATCCGCTATTTAAACATGTCGTCCCCCGACACCATCATCACCACAAACATGTCCACTTACAATCCTCTTCTGTGCACCACCTCCGCCATGACCGCGAGCTCAGAGTGTTGTGGAAAACTGCTCGGCGGAGCATAAGCACGAGATGGTCAGCCTTGCGACCGACTGTCAAGGCCGCCATCCGCGTAGATACAAGTAGGAGGTGAGCGACAACGAGCCGACGATGGAGGAAACCTCCGACAACAAGCCAACGCCCATGTCCACGCTGATTCATAACGGCTACACCATGAAGCAGGCACAGGAGAAGAAGCGCTACAACCTCGCTCTCCTCGCATCACCAGCTAGCGGAGGGCTAGATCTACGAGGAGCTCAGGAGCGAGGAGGCGGTGCTGCGTGCTGGTTGCATGGACCAGCAGAGGAGATAGCACATATAATTGCCGCCCAGTATAACTTTTAAACTTGAACAATAAAAGCCCCTTCCCCACAAAAGAAAGTATTGAGCCCAAACTTTTATGTGGTATTTAGACCCTTAAGCCTTGTTTGGATCACCGTTTCGTTTTAAATACCTCCTAAAAAATACATGACTCGATCCGTCATTTTGTTTCCAGCGGAAATTGGTCTAAGTTAAATACACTGCGAGTGCCTTAACTTGTTCGTTACGGTCAATTTATTGCCTAAACTTGTAAAATATGAATAAAATAATGTTATAGCTTGTCGCATGGTGCATGTACGGTGCCTTTGCCCGTATGCCGCCATATGTGTCGTACGCGTGGTGTGACAGCTGGTGGCTGCCCCACATGTCAGTGGGTGTGAGCGTCGCCTGCGGGGAGGAGCGGTGGTGGGTGCGTAGGTCTGCTAGGTCACCCAGCGGCGAGGCTGAGTGGGAGCGGGCCGGCGGCTCATTTCTGGTTCGAGTCGCTGGACCGACTGTTGAGTCGTGGGGATGGTCAATATATCACGTGGCCAAAACATTCACGTTCCACTATACCCGCCGTCCATTCCGGGCGTAAGGAAACAGTGACTAGCAGCCAAAGAAAAGAGATAAATCATGGCCAAAACATTGCTCCTTATTTGGATTGGTAATTCTAGTTTAATTTTTAGTTAATATAATTTTTTTAAACATAGTACACACACAAAGCGCTCATATATACGTGCATACACTCATTCTTATAAACGCAGACCCACACACCCTACCCCTATGAGCAGCCCCGAGAGATGAGCATGCATATCATCTTGAGATTTTACTAAATTACCGTAGGCGCCTCGTAGTCGACGGAAACGTCTTCCTTCACTGAACGCGCATCATCAGAAATTCTGAAATAAAGGCAGGATAAATGCGAGCATTATGACTTAAACCTTAATGGGCTGGGATACCACTGTTCACTAACTATCCAACCACATGTTGTTCGCAAAATTCAATCTATTCGTCAACTGTCTAAGGTTGAACAGGTGCGCACGCCAAGAGCGTCGGCGCACTGCATCCCGGTCTTCACGCTTGTTCAATAACGGAGTGACGTGACTAGACGGGACAACTATGTAAACACATTTAAACCATCCGTCCACCTGCCAATAGTAAACATAAACATGTGCGGTACCGATAAACCCACTCCGATGCCAGTATTTACACAACCCACCGCTTGGTTTGGCCGCACATGTCGTCGACCGGCATCATCCTCACCACAAACACGTCCACTTACAATACTCCTACGTGCACCACCTCCGCCATGACCACAATCTTGAGAGTGTTGTGGAAAACATCTCGGCGGAGCAGAAGCACGAGCTAGCCAGCCTTGCGGCCAACTGACAGGGCCGCCATGCGTGTAGAAACAAGTAGACTTGCTAGCATGCTCGCCAGAGGTGAGTGACAACGACCCGACAATGGAGGAAGCCTCCAGCAACGAGCCGACGCCCCTGCTCACGCAGTTTCATACCAACTTCACCATGGAGCAGGCGCAGGAGAAGGAGCAACACAACATCACTCTCCTCGCATCGCGGACTGGTGTATGGCTAGATCTACAACGAGCTCATGAGCGAGGAGGCAGTGTTGCATGCTGGTTGTGTGGACCAACCGAGGAAATAGTGTTGGGGAACGTTGCATGGAAAACAAAAAAAATTAACACCTTAAATCCATACAAAACATGCAAAATAAAATCTATGTATTACGTAGACCATCTAAGCTAACCTAAACTATTGGTTGGCGTCAGAGATGTCCACGATCTCTGTGCCGGGCTCCAAGTAGATGGTCGTCTGCCGCAACTCCGGCTTCTCCAGGTCGGCAAATATTTTGTTGATCTCGGTGCGCCAATGCGTAGGATGCGACGGTTGGCCTCCATCTTCGCCTCCAACTTGATGTAGGCGAGGATGCCCGGTTGCTCCGCCGCATCCTCCGCCTTGGCCAGCTCGTACTCTGCCAACGCCTCGGGCATGCCGAAGCCCAAAACAGGAGGCACTGGGTCCGCCTCGCCCCGCATCGCCGTGCTCCTCCTCGGTTGCACGTCCTCTGTGGCCACGTCCACCTTCACTTCTGCCTTCTCGTCTTCCTTCCCCTCCCGCTCCGACCAGTCCGGAGGCATGCCAACTACGATTCGGGCTTCACGCTTAGCCCGGATCTCCTCAAGCAGCTGCAGGAGGCGCTCTAGCGTGAGCATGGCATAGGTGGTGATCTTCTCACGGGCCATGGATAGTGGGTAGCGACAGACACAAGCGGATGAGCGAGTGGTGGCATAGAAGGGAGCGGGACGGAGAAGGAAATGGGGTGCAACTAGGGTTGGAGTCAACGTCTGGCTTAAGCAGCCAGTCTTCGGTCATCGAGCGGCGCGCTGGAGCGGCGCCATGTGGCACCCTCAATGCATCCTCACCGCCACCTTGAAATCGGGAAGAGATGCCTGTTGAACCGATTGTTTCTAACCGATTCTGCATGAGACACCGCTGCCAGTCCAACATAGTGGATGCACCCGGGCCTCCTCATACCCTTCCTAGATTTGGGTTGGATATGAGGGGTGCCGGTCAGTCTGGGCGTTTGGGGGCGGTTCGAGGCATCCGGGTGGGTCGTTTTTCTTTTGATTGGTCACTGTTCCGAATGTTTGAGGCGTGGTTTGGAATGTGCCACTTCTTGATGCTTTGGACTAATCCCTCCATTCACAATATAAGATGTTTTGAATATTTTAATATGGACTACATATAGACTGAAATGAGTGAAAAAGACAATAAAATGTGTCTATATACATCTACACTACTATTAAACAATCAAACAAGAACTTTCTTAGTTGCACCCCGCAATTAGTCCCACAACATCATATAAACCAATCAACACCACACGATTAGGCCCACAATTCTCAATCTAATAGCCATAATTAATCTAACCTTTTTATGGTGTGCACTTAGCATTTTTTGTTGACTGACCGTGCTTCACCAGGGGAATAGTACTAAAACAACCGGTCCCTGCAATCACGGAAGTCCGATAGCAAACCAAGGAAATTCCACGCCCTGAACCTTGACCTCACCGTCTGTCACGGCGGCAACCTCGTGCCAGACGCCGCCCACCAACAACGTCTCCTCCATGCATGACGACCTCGCCGCACTGCACCGCTCCGTCGCCTCTGCGCATGATCGCCATCGCCGATTGTTGCCCCTCACAGCGTGGCATCGGTCCTGTCATATCCAGGAGATAGAGCCTGCACTGGCACCCGTTCGGCCGCGCCCAGGTCTGCACTGCCCCGGCGCCTGCGCCGCCGCGTCCCCTGAGCCAGCCGCGGCCGTGCTTGCGCCGCCGCCAGCCGAGGCGAGACCGCCCGCCCCTCCTACCCATGCGACGTTGCTGCTCCTTCCTGCCCCAAGAACGCACATCTCCAAGCGGCCTTTGCCGGAGGGACGACGCACCAGGCGCATCGGGCCGGGGCATCCCGGCATCGCCTCCGTCCTTCGCTTCGCCTCATCAATGCTGGTACAGGTTATCTCCTCCGACTGCATACCCAACATGCTGGCCATCTCCTACCTCCAACCGTGCTCCCCATCGTCTCCCTTCTTGATCCCATCTGACCCTGAAAACTTTTGCAGGCCTTGATCTCACTCCGCCCCGTAGCTTCAAAGATCTTGACAGAAAAAGGATATGGTGGCGTTGTGCCGACTGTCTGCTCTTCTCTTTCCTAGCGTAAGGGACCTCAAGATCTGGCACCGGGAGCTTTCTTCGTCCGCATTCGTACTTTATGTAAGGGAAAGCTATCTTCCGGGTAGCAGCAGTTGGACTTCATTTGTGATTAAGGATGATAGCTACTGAAGTGAGTAAATTATCCTTTCAAAGTTGATTTTTATGCCTACTGTTTCGGTATATTCAGTGTTACGACAAACAAACATGCTGACTGCTAAAGTTCTTGCAGGTGTGATTGCTTTGATTAGAGAAGGCACTGATATAACACGAGAGATTATTTCTGTAACACTTGATCTTGGGTCTGCACTTGCTAACAGAGATGCAGACAAAACAAAGCCACGAGCCTTTGTACTGAATGTACACATACTCTGCAGATCAACACCCATCTTTTAAGAGGTCTGTACTATCCAGTGCAGTTTATTTACATGTCTTGGATTCTGAATGTATAGTTCAGTTTCATGATTTAACCTTTCAAGTTATTGGTGTCCGCACATGATTTTAACATATCCAATTTTCTTTCAAGTTATTGGGATGTTGCTTTGACAGTTGTCATGTACTGCTTATTATTTTTTTGCACTATAGTCTCACAATTCTGAATTTAATCTTTTTAGTTGACTAGCATCATATTTCTTGATTGTGACCTCGTGCTTAAATAGTTAAATTTGGTAGGTTGTAGAAATTCGAATTCACTATCTCTCAGAATTAGTATATATTCTGTGGGGGTCACTGAATTCTTTTTCTTTTCCTGGAATTTGCGGCTTACATTGCTAATATTTGATCCTCGATAGCAATGCTCTTTTCCTTCCATGTCGGTCATGCCAAAAAAGCATTGAGATGAGTATTTGATCCTCCATTAATCATCTATGTCCTTACTGAAACTGAATGCCGTTTTTTCTGG
>NC_041383.1:116658100-116659716 GCF_002162155.2 Triticum dicoccoides
GCAGGTTAATTCACTTTTGAATTTTTTACGGGCTTTAAGACTAACTTATCCTTATTCAATTGCACAATTTTCAAACCATATTAAAATGTTAGTTAACAGATTCATTGTGCATTATTTGGAATCATGGTATCATTTTAGGATAGATTTATGTTCTGTCATACTATATGTAGCCAATTGGTATGATTCTTTTTAAGTCGAAAGTAATGGTGTGTAGCTAGAAGAAAATACATACGTTATGTTCTAAATATTTGATTCCCTTTTTAGAATCAAGTACATGTCATTTGGAGAGCATACCTTGTTTATATATTTTATTTGTATAGAACTAGATCTTTGGATTTCTGACTACACTTGATACAGACTTGATCCTGGTGCGACTTTTTGCCCAGGATAATAAACCTATGTTGTTCTTGTGCGGTTGCAGGGGAATCATGTACCGGTATAATAAATTATCCCAAATGATATTTCACTGACAAGCGCCATATAAATTGAAGTCAAATTAGGCATCTACTATGTTGCAGAGGTTAATCTTATCTCAGTGTTCCCTGGATATTTCTTTTCTTGTGGCCTCTATTGCAGTGTGCACCGCTGCAAGAATGAAATTAATTTATTCTATATAAATGCTATAATAAGTATTTCAGAACATTTTTTCTGCTGTTGGGTTTAATATTCTATTCCATTTCCAATGGATAAAAATGTTTGAGGCTACTTCCATATTTATCCCTTGTTTCTTACGGTCTAATGTGTTAGACAATTTTTCTTTTAGATTTACCTCTCCTGTTTGTGCAGTAGGTACAAGGTCTCACCTTGTTGAAGGCTACTTCCGATTCTTCTATTTTAATTTTGATTTTGTTAATGTACATTTTCTACCTAATAAGGACTTGAGGTGACCTGTGGATTGTAGCGCATGGGGAGCCTCACGATTGTTGTGGTTACTTTTTACACAAACTCATTGTAGCACAAGTTGTATGTATAGCTTGTGATACATGGTGATGCATCTTTTCAAGGTTAATTGTGCGTCCCATTTATTGATGCTTTGACGGGTGTCTAATTTAGTGGTTTACATTGAAGGTGCATAACATTAAATAAGATATGATTAGGCTTAAGATATAAGAAGAATAATGATTATATATTGAACTTAAATACACATGGTTTGTCGCTTTTATAAAGAAAGGAGTTATGAGACTAGGTGAAATATGCCCCGCGGGACAAAATTGACTACGCATTTTGTGTATTCAGGGTTTAGAAGTCCATTGTGTGTGCATGTTTGATACGAGATATGTTGCTCATATGAGAAGAACTATATCTCCAAAGCTATATTTAGTTTAAATTAAGATTTGAGCTACATTATTGCACTCATTCATTTTATTGGCATAATTATGGCCTAACTAGGATGACTGAGAAATTTTTTCTATGATTATACGTGCGTTGCACGTACATACTTACTAGTCCGATTAAAAAAACATCTTATAGTTGTGAACAGATGGAGTAGTTCTTAAAGTTAAGTAACAGTTGCTCCTTCCATAAAGAAATATAAGAGCATTTAAATCATTAAAGTAGTGATGTAAACACTCTTGTATTTCTTTACAGAGAGAGTAGTTTTTAAAATCAATTATGTA
>NC_041383.1:116659863-116660462 GCF_002162155.2 Triticum dicoccoides
GCCATATTATGTCTCATCGTACTGTATCTTTTGTAATAGTTGTCCATTAATGTATGTATGACAAAACTACTCATGTTTACAACACTTTTTATATACACTTAGCTCCATAAAGAAACAAAACCAACAAAAAAAAGCTTGACACAACAACATAAACTCATCATATCCGAATAATCCAATCCGCGAGGACAAAAAACTCTCTAACCTCATGACACTGCCAAATGAACGAGAGAAAGTTTATTCTCACAAAACTACGATGATCACCAGAAATTTACGAATAACAAAGAGGTCTTGAAGTTCCGAGGTTCCCCCACCTCTGAACGCCAAGATGGCAGCTGGAGGCAAGGAGACCAGAATTTCTCAGATTGTGACGACGGCAACGGCGACACAAGAAACCCTAGCTAGCCAGGGGGCAACTGTGCAGTTAATTGAACACAACCAGGAATCCAGGATTATGTGGGCCATGTTGTAGTAAGGCTTTAATGTAGGACAATTGTTAGTACTGGCCTCTACCGTAAATTAGTTGGGTGGCCGATCGTTGGCAGGGGCCTAATGGCCGTAAAACAATTACCATAGCATAGCCCTTACCGTAAATTAGTTGA
>NC_041383.1:116660709-116688493 GCF_002162155.2 Triticum dicoccoides
CCGCCCCTAGGCATAGGTGGTGATCTTGTCGCGGACCATGGATAGTGGGTAGCGACGGATGCGAGCAGATGGGCGAGTGGTGGCGCAGAGGGGAGGAACACGGAGAAGGAAATGGGGTGCAACTAGGGTTGGGGTCGACGTCCGGCCTAAATAGTCGGTCTTTGGGCATCAGCCAGCGAGCCGGAGCGGCACCACAGGATAGCCTCAATGCGTCCTCACTACCAAATGATCGTCAAACCAATGGGACCCAGCCGCCAGTCCAACATGGTGCGCTCCAGGGTGCGCCCAGGCCTTCTCATACCCGCCCTAGATTTGGTTTGAATATGAGGGGTGCCCGTCAGCCCGGGCGTTCGGGGATGGTTTGAAGCGCTCGGGTAGGTCGCTTTTTACCGGCCACCGTCCGGGCATTTGAGCCCGGTTTGAGATGCATGGCTGCAATGCACTCCATTCACAAATATAAGATGTTTAGGATATTTCAATATGGATTACAGACAGACTGAAATGAGTGAAAAGGACAATAAAATGTGTCTATATATATCCGATTCACAAAAAAAATAGAACATCTTATATTTGTGAACAGATGGAGTATTTGATATTTCTTAAAATTAATTAACAATTAGTTTGTAAAATCAATTATGTAACAATGTAAAGCAAAAATAAAATGGGAACAAAAGTTGCACATTTGCAGATTACATCATCCATGCAAACCAAGATTAATGATAGCATTAGCAATGCTAGGACGTGTAGTTTCACCGTGCACCAATCTCCTCCACATCAGATCTGCATGGAGCGATGATGAATTAATGGAAGTTCCAATGAAGGGCTTCGAAATAATGCATGCGATGTGAATGAACAAGCCACACGTACGTACCATGGTCAAACGCGCGTATGAATCATAATCAAAATGCTGCCGACAAATGGTGGCAAGAAGACAATTTTCAGAACGTATACGAGGCCGGCCGCCTAGCAAAGGTGGGTGCTCCATCGATTTGCCAGGGCCGTACGTACGTGCCTTGGTCTCCGGCCACCGTCGCCCGGCCTCGTCGTCTCGTCGGGCACGCTGTTGCCGACAACGACGACGACGGGGAGCGAGGGTTTTAGCAGCTAGGGCAGAGCGGACACGGCCGCGAGGGCGAGGCTTGTCTCGCGATCTTTGTGCAGGAGATCAGAGGTTGTTAAGGTATTTGAGGAGACCTAGCTCGACCGGAGATATTTCAAAACTTTTTCTGGCCGCAATCGTCGGCTAAGATTTTAACAAGCAAGCAAAACCTCCCAGATTTTCTCGCTCGTCTGCTTCTTTGGGAAGGAATCGTTCTAACTGATTTGACCGTCCGTTCTTTCCATTAAAATTCCTTTTTTTTTTTTTGCAGAATTCGACCGGAGTGAAGGGTTTTTCATCCGAAATCTGACGATCGGAGGACGTGATCGACGTCTGATTAGAAGGGTTTTTCATCCGAAATCCATCTTTCCTTTTGCACCGCCGCCGCTCCCTCTGCCTTTCTCCAGCCGATCTGGTACTGTTGGTCCGTCTCTACCTCAAACTTTTTCAAAGGACAGCAAGCTAGATCCTTCGCTGGTATGTTAGATCAACAGCTTCTGGTCTTTGCCGATCTGCACTTTTGATTGAGGTTTTGTAGTAATCCAATATCTCAGCCTAATATTCATTTCCTTCTTTCTTTTGAGGAGCT
This sequence comes from Triticum dicoccoides, assembly GCF_002162155.2. NCBI lineage: Eukaryota > Viridiplantae > Streptophyta > Magnoliopsida > Poales > Poaceae > Triticum > Triticum dicoccoides. The sequence continues at coordinate 116,662,398 of NC_041383.1, forward strand.
GGTGACAGTATGAGCATGACTCGTCGGTATTTGAATCTGATAGTGCACGACTTCAGCAGCCGGGTGTACTCTGCTGTGCCACATCGACGTCCGCAAGCACCTCTTCTACAAAGACTCGGAAATAGCGCGACGACGAGCAGCACAACCCGCAACGGAGAAGAAGAGCAATCGGGGAGAGCTGGCAGCCATGGGCGGCTGGAGAAGATTGCCTCAACCGGCGATCAACTTCCAGGCATCGCCCAGCGCCATAAACACCAACACGGTGTATCTGTTCTCTCTACTGGGAGGAGAGAGCAACATCATTTACTCTGACAACAACTGCCATACCACACTCTGTAGCCTCGACTTGGAACTCATCCAGCCCTTCGCTCCTCCCAACTCATGCAAGGCGCCGGATGCCATCAGTATCCCCGTGACCTCCCCCGTAAAACCTCCCTCACTCTATGTCCTGGACGTCTCCCCCGTTGTCGCCGATATCGATTGCTGCTTTGATGTCCTCTCGCACCACAACAATGCGCCGGCTCTTGAGAAGGAGTGGAGCTGGGATATTCTGCCGCCGCCACCATTCTTCTGCGATCCGTCAACAGCCCCCGACTTGTATTCCTATGCCGTGGTCGACGATTCCACCATATGCATTTCATCTCCGGAGCAGGCCATAGGCACCTACACCTTTGACACCGTGGGCAAGAAATGGAGCCAGACCGCGCCCTGGGCTCTGCCCTTCTTTGGCAGAGCTGAGCATGTCCCCGAGCTCGACCTCTGGTTCGGCCTCTCAGCCTGCAACCCCTTCTCCAGCATATGTGCTTTCGATCTCTCAGCAATAGACTCTGGGCAGCTGGAGGCACCAAAGGTGCAACACTCTTGGGATTATCGAACCGATGGTTTGTTGCTTATTCTGCGTGCGATCCAGCCGCTAGTCCAACATGGTGGACGCACCGGGGCGCGCCCGGGCCTTCTCATACTGCCCAAGATTTAGTTTGGATATGAGAGGTGCCCGTCAGCCCGGGCGTTTGGGGGCGGTTTGAAGCGCTCGGGTGGGTCATTTTTTTTACCGGCCACCGTCCGGGAGTTTGTGGCCGGTTTGAGACGTCTGGCTGTAGATGCTTTGAGCCTGGTTTGGAGTGTGCCACTTTTTGTTGTTGCGTACTATTCTCTCCATTCACAAATATAAGATGTTTAGGATATTTCAATATGGATTACAGACAGACTGAAATGAGTGAAAAGGACAATAAAATGTGTCTATATATATCCGATTCACAAAAAAAAATAGAACATCTTATATTTGTGAACAGATGGAGTATTTGATATTTCTTAAAATTAATTAACAATTAGTTTGTAAAATCAATTATGTAACAATGTACAGCAAAAATAAAATGGGCACAAAAGTTGCACATTTGCAGATTACATCATCCATGCAAACCAAGATTAATGATAGCATTAGCAATGCTAGGACGTGTAGTTTCACCGTGCACCAATCTCCTCCACATCAGATCTGCATGGAGCGATGATGAATTAATGGAAGTTCCAATGAATGGCTTCGAAATAATGCATGCGATGTGAATGAACAAGCCACACGTACGTACCTTGGTCAGACGCGTGAATCAGAATCACAATGCTGCCGACAAATGGTGGCAGGAAGACAATTTTCAGAACGTATACGCAAGCATGCCGACGGCCGGCCGCCTAGCAAGGTGGGTGCTCCATCGATCGGCCATATGTGTAGACCGTACGTACGTACCTTGGTCTCCGGCCTCGTCGTCTCGTCGGGCACGCTGTTGCCGACAACAAGGACGGCGGGGAGAGAGGGTTTTAGTAGCTAGGGCAGAGCGGAGACGACCGCGAGGGCGAGGCTTATCTCGCGATCTTTGTGCAGGAGAGCAGAGGTTGTTGAGGTATTTGAGGACAGCTAGGATAGCTCGACCGGAGATATTCCAAAACTTTTTCTGGCCGTAGTCGTCGGCTGAGATGCAGCATGGCAAGGCCGATCAGTTGGCAAATTTTAAGCAAGCAAAACCGCCGAGATTTTCTCGTTCGACTGCTTTTTGGGAAGGAATCCTTCTAATCTACTCTATCTGTTCTTTCCATCAGAATTCGATTCGACGGGAGAGGATTTGTCTGACGACTGGACGTGATCAGACGTCTGACTGAAGGATTTTCATCATAAATCCATCTTGCCTTTTGCACCGCCGCCGCTCCCTCTGCCTTTCCTGTTGATTTCTCCAGCCGATCTGGTACCGTTGATCCGTCTCTACCTCAACTTTTTCGAAGGGCAGCAAACTAGATCTCTCGCTGGTATTGTTCATCACAACAGCTTCTGGTGTTTGCCGATCTGCACTTTTGATTGAGGTTTTGCAGTAATCGGATATCTCAGACTAATATTCATCCTCCATCTTTCTTTTTTGAGATTCAGGTGACATGCAGTATGACTATGAGTCGTCGGTATTTGAATCTGGTGGTGCACGACTTCAGCAGCCGCGTCTACTCGCTGTGCCGCATCGACGTCCGCAAGCACCTCTTCTACAAAGACTCCGAAATCGCGCGACGAGCAGCACAAGCTGCAACGGAGAACAAGAGCAATCGAGGGGAGTTGGCAACGATGGGCGGCTGCAAAAGACTGCCTCCGCCGGCGATCAACTTCCAGGCATCGCCCAGCGCCGTAAACACCAACACGGTGTATCTGTTCTCTACACTGGGAGGAGAGAGCAACATCCTTTACTCTGACAACAACTGCCATACCACACTCTGTAGCCTCGACATGGAACTCATCCAGCCCTTCGCTCCTCCCAACTCATGCAAGGCGCCGGATGCCATCAGTCTCCCCGTGACCTCCCTCGTAAAACCTCCCTCACTCTATGTCCTGGACCTCTCCCCCGTTGTCGCCGACATCGATTGCTGCTTTGAGGTCCTCTCGCACCGCAACAATGCGCCGGCTGCTGAGAAGGAGTGGAGCTGGGATATTCTGCGGACGCCGCTGTTTTTCCGCGATCCATCAACAGCCCCCGATTTGTATTCCTATGCCGTGGTCGACGGTTCCACCATATGCATTTCATCTCTGGACCAGGCCATAGGCACCTACAGCTTTGACACGGTGGGCAAGACATGGAGCCAGACCGCGCCCTGGGCTCTGCCCTTCTTTGGCAGAGCTGAGTACGTCCCCGGGCTCGACCTCTGGTTTGGTCTCTCGGCTTGCAACCCCTTCTCCAGCCTATGTGCTTTCGATCTCTCAGCAATAGACCCTCGGCAGCCACCTGAGGTGCAGCATAACTGGGATTATCTCGATCTGCCTGAGGAAGAGCCATGGTCGCCGTCCCAGCTGCACCTGTTCAGCCTTGGCTCAGGAAAGTTTTGCGTTGCCACCTTCTTCGGGACCGAGCTGCGCACCTGTGGTGGTATGTTGCCGTATGATTCGGATTGTGAGGACACGTTTGGTGGCAGGGAGTGTGCCGTCTTCACCGGCCTGGAGGTGAAGCGCGGAAATGATGGCGAGGGTCCTCTCCAGTTTATCAAGCACATGTCCAAGCGTTTCAACGTTGGAGACCTTAACATCGACTGTGTGCTGTGAAGAATAAATATTTTGTTCTCCTCGCCTCACTGGTGCTCCTTGCTACTGCACAGCTTGTGGGCACGACTGTTTATCCTTTGTGGCAAGCATCACCGGGTTATTACAAGTAGTACTAGTTATGTTTACTGCGTTATGTCTACTGCACTTGTGCTGTAATATGTCATCATCTCTTGCCCGCAAAAAGAGGGGTCTCTATCTTCTCTGGAAACTACTCTTTCCGTCCCAAAATAAGTGTCTTGAGCTTAGTACAAATTTGTACTAGAGCTAATACAAAGTTGAGACACTTATTTTGGGACGGATGGAGTATAACGAAATAATATCTCTTATTTTTATTTGTGAATCTCTGCTGGTGAATTATAAACTTTTTTTAACAGGAAATGAATTGCCAAACTAGACATGGACTGCATAACTGACAAAATGTTTTGGTAACTCTCTTGACAATGCACACCAAAATTAAAGACCATCCGGCATTTGTAAACTACTGGGTGAAGATGTATACATTGAAAACAATTTGTCATCGAGTGCACAAAATGCTGGGAAAGAATGTCACTTTTGCAACGATACAACCATGATAATGTTCCATCTCCAAATTAATTAAGCTAAAAAACACCAATTGTACCTGGAAATATGATGAGCAAGTAAAAGCTTAATAATTCACAAGCTTTTTTTTAACACAATAATCCACAAGCTTGATTGATACAGAAGAAGTTCCTATACACAGCTAGTTTCCAAATTCCAAGCAGGATCTTCCACCTTTCCTTGTAATATAAAAAAGAATACTGACAATTTGCAAGCTGCTACAGTTCTAAGAAAGTTAAGTTGTGATGACAAGTTGGATCGACAACTACTAGAATACCTCCATCTAAGAGCAGCCGTTCCTCTCATACCCGTCTCAAACGCTCGGGCGTGCTGCCGGTCATTTACCGGTCAAAACAAAGCGACACAAACCGGACCTCTCAAACCGCGGGCAAACGCCTGGGCTGACCGGCACCCTTCATATCCAGCCCAAATATAGGGTGGATATGGGGCGGCCTGGGCTGACCGGCACCCCTCATATCCAGCCCAAATATAGGATGGATATGGGGCGGCCTGGGCATGCCCGGGCGTGTCCGCCTAACAAGCCCGACCCATCACCAACCCCACTGCTGTCCCAGGGATACCCCAATCCGGGCGCCTCGCTCCCAACCCTAGCGCTCTCTCTCTCTCTCTCTCCCTCCGATTCCAATCCCATCCACTATGATGTCCAGCTCCGGCAGCGACTCCGGCTCCGAGCTCGACTGCGAGGAGGAGATGGCCCTCCGCATTGCGTTGGAGCGGTCCAAGGTGGAGACCGGCGGCAGCTCCGTATTTGGAGAGTCGTCGCAGCTCCCGCGCTGGCACACCGCGAATGCCGGAGTTGGACCCTCCTGGCCCGTGCGGAGCGACGCCAGGACAGCGCAGTCTGTACCGCCCTCGCGCCGCCTCCTTTCCCCGCCGACTGCTCCTCCACACGGGCAGCGGTGGGTGCTAGTGCCCATGTCGTCGGTGCGCACGCGCACTCCGGAATCGAAGGCGCACGCATCGCTCTACAAGTGGCAGCGTGCACGGGAGAGGGACGCGGCGGAGCAGACCGCGCGCCGCTGCCGCGGGATGAAGGAAGACCCCGACAAGGATGCATGGCTCATCTCATGGGTCTACCGCCGGTCCCTCACGACGGCGGAGATGGTCGTTCGCCGCCTCTGGCGGAAGAACGCCAAGGCGGCTTGCTACTGGACAGTCGGAGCGCAAGGCAAAAGAGGCAGCAGCGGCTCGGGTTGCCAAGTTGAAGCGGGAGCGGGACATGGCGGTTCGTTGGATGAAGAGGCTCATTGTCCTCTCCGACTCCGACTCCGACAACGGCAACGGCAACAGCTGCACCTCCTCCTCGAACGACTAAGATCCTGCACCAGCCGCAAACGCCTACAGCTGCGCCAGCGCCCGGAAACGCAAAGGCCGGCAAGGAATTGGTGATCCCGCCTCCCCCCTCCTCCTTAATGTTTATACCCTTTTTAGTTTTTTTTGCAGGGATATATCGTTTTTAGTTGTAGAAGTTAAAACTTGTCCGGTGACAAACTAATATGATCATTTGGATGTGGCGAAGTTTGTTAATGTCTCTTTGCATCCGATTTTGTGTTTCTTTGCAGTCGATTTTTGTTATCCGTCGTTTGATCACGTAGAGTAGATCAACGTTGCATGTGTAGTATGGATATAAGGCGCCGGATATGAGGTACGCGGATGCAGAGTGGCAAATATGAGGCGTGCCCGGTCAGTGCCCGCAGACGCGTCCGTGCACGTCCGCGGGCATTTGAGGGGCCGAATTCGCTCATCGTGGCTGGAGATGCTCTAATGCATAGGCAGAATGTTTTAAGAGATCTTATATTAGTTTATAGAGGGAGTAAATTTTAAGTTGAGAAGTTCGTCGGCTCAGATGCAGGGCAAGGCGGATCAGTTGGCAAATTTTAACCGCCGAGATTTTCTCGCTTGACAGCTTTTTCGGGGAGGAATCGTTCAAACGTTTTTTTTAGAGAAAGGAATCGCTCTAGCCGATTTGATCATCTGTTCTCTACATCGCGATATCCAACCGAGCGACAACATGAAGCAAAAAAAATGGAACCCCGTCTGCCTAGCCTAGAGAACTGCCAAGACCATATTTCAATGTAAATACTATAAAACGTGGAACACGACCTTGACCTACACAATCTATCCAAATATCGACCGCTGAGTTGCCGCCGCCGCCGCCGCGGTCTTCCTGCTCGATTTCTCCAAGCGTAGCAGTGCAGATCTCGCGCGCTCTTTCTGCTGCTGGCGCTCGTCTCCAAGCTCGGCGGTCACGGCCTTCTCATCCGATTTGTTTTGCGTAAGATTTGCGTGACTCACATATCCGATGGCACAGCGCTCGCCAGGCCCTATATATATGAAGTAATTTGCTTTCTGATGGTTCTGGATGTATAATACCCAGGAATTGGAGGCGAGCGGGATTTTGCCACAGGATTGGATTGATCAAGTTTGTAGGGGAATGCATCGTCAGTGTCTAAATCTGATAATGCACGATATCAGGGATAACATGTATTCTCTGTACCGCATGGATCCCCGGCACCTTTTCTACGAAAGGGCAGAAATCATAGCAGAAGATGCATCAAAAGCCAAGAGGAGGAATAACAAGCTGTCAACAATGGAGTCCTGGAACGATCTGCGCAAGCCGGTAGCCCATTTCAAAGCATCCAGTTTCTTCACCCTGCTGAGAGAAAACTCCATCATGGTGGCCGACTCCTATGGCCGCACGACGCTCATCGACACCGACTTCAACTCCGTCGTGCCGATGCCCCCCATGGAAAACGGCAAGGGACCCAACTGCATCTGTTTCTCCATCCCCAACCCGGATCCCTTGATATCTTTAGATTCCCAGTGCCTCTTTGTCCTGGACCTGGTTCCTCCTGGCAGTGGTAGCAGTAGGAATTCCTCCACCTTTGAGTTCCTGACCCACTTGGGGAGCATGGACGCCTCCCGGCCCCTTGTGTCTTCCCATTTCCATTTGAACTGGTTATGGCGTGATCTGCCTCTGCCACCATTCGCGGACGACCCCGTGAGCGGTAGAGCCGCCATGAACTGTTCTTTCATGTTGCTTGACACTAAAACCATGTGCATATCCTCCCATGAAGACGGCATAGGCACCTATACCTTTGATATGGTTAATCACAAGTGGTCACGGGCTGGGAGCTGGGCGCTACCCTTCTGTGGCAAAGCGGAGTATGTCCCCAAGCTCAAGCTTTGGTTTGCCCTCTCTCCAAGTAGCCCCCACGGCCTATGTGCTCTGGACCTCCCTACCAACGCCATGAATTTTGAGTCGCCGCCTGAGCTGCTGCTTGCCTGGGATTATCTCCACCTGCTTGACGAGGCTCCATGCAAGCGCCACCTGGTTAACCTGGGCTCAGGTAAGTTCTGCGTCGTCTCCTTCTTCAAGACCTTGAAGACCAAATATGTGGAAGAAAATATCGAGGATGAGTCTGCTGTGTTCACTGGCCTGGAGGTGCGCCGCTGCGACGACGGTGAAGGCGTTGTCCGGATGATCGAACACAGGTCTAAACGTTACACCTTTGGAAGGTTTGGCATCCATTACGTCCTCTGAATCTTTTTGGAGCTTTTCAAGACGACTGATGCATTTGGAAGTATATTTTTATAATGCATTGCACTAAATTATTACGGGATGTATGAGTACTTCGATGGTGTGTTTGGTACTTATGGTGTACCTTGAGATAAGGTGGCGTGTAATTTCTCCGTTTCAGTTTAAATGATCCTCTTGTAATTTGGGTCAAATTTTGACCATAAATTTGACCCAAGTCATATGTGTTTGGATTTGTACATGAAATTAAGTTTCCAACGGTTTAATAGAACTCATGTTTTATTAGTTAAGTTTTGTGGTCAAAATTTTGCCAAAACTACAAAGAGACTAATAAATTTGGAGGGAGCAAGTATATGCCGAGACATGTTAGAGTGAGATATTGTTTGGTGGATTCCACGAATTGCAAGAAAAACGCATACAATAATACACCACACAAAAATTGCCCCCAGCCCCTCTCGCGACGCTCCTGTGAGCGACCGAGTGGACGGACTCTAGACGCCGCCCAAACTCGTCCTAGCCCTCCAATTCCTCCCCTTTGCTGCCATCTGCCGAAGCTCGGTAGGCGTTGGTGGCGGCGGACCCCTCTCTTCCCCCCTCCCTCGTTGTTGCGCGGTGCGAGATGGTACATTGATGCGACGGCGCGGCGCTACTCCAGGGCGTGGTGGTGCAAGGTTGGGCTCCCGCAGCGACATCGGCTTGTCGAGGAGGCCGACACGAACGTCCATCATATACAACTCCATCTCCCAATGTTGACTGTGCCACATCTTGACCGCTCTGACCTCAACGTGTCTGACAACTTGCCCCAAGGTATATTTTCCCCAATTTTATTCATGTTTACAATTATAATTAATTGTATAATCATTTAGATTACACAAATTCACAAATTTTGTAGATGTTGTTGATGGTAGAGAAGTTTTTTCCAATGATTCCGTTGAAACTCGCCCACATAATCGATCACATCACAGTACGACAAACATGCGCACAAAAACTTTTATAGCACAGGGCCCTTATCGTGCCCTAAACTTTTCTTATCTATTTTCTTTCCTCGTTGTTACAACCTTATGGTCTGGTCGTGTATATATATGCATCAAGCCAACCGACCTAAGCTAAAACTCCAAGACCTGCACGTATACGCAGCCAAGCCGTACAACTCCTGACTGGACTACTACTTGTAATGTAACCTGACCTAGTATTACAATCACGTAGGCTACTAGTTCTAATCCACATAAATACAACTAGCAGATTCATCATCATCAACCAATGAAGAAGACGAAGATATATATTTTGTTGATGGCTGCTCTATGGATAATGAGAATCAAGATGAAGTGCAAGCATGCATGACCGCAAATAGTTCTCTCACCCTCGAATTTCACTGGGTTGGGCTGAAAGCATTCCCATCCACCCGAGCTAGGGTTCCTCCTCTGCTCCCCCCGCCGTCGCCAGCCACCCTCGCCCCCTTCCGCAGGCGCCGGCCGCCATCGCACGCGCCCCCCAGCCCACCTCCCTCTCCCCAGGCGCTCCTATCGCCCCTCGAGGCGGCGAAGCGCCCCCTGCCCTCCTCCCCGTCTCGACCCCCTCCTCCTCCATCTCCCTTCGCCGCCGCCGGCAGCGGCCTCCGGTGTGCCCGGACAGCGCTGGCGGCGGCGGACATCCCTTCCCGCATGCCTGGAGGGGGAGTCGGGGCTCCCTCCTGCCCGACGGCGGTGCTATTCGGCTGGCGGCGGCGGGGCTCGGTGGCGGAGTTCTGCGGGCCTCGGGTGCCTTCGACGCGGCGGCGTGGCCGTTGTCTACGGGGCGGCGCGGTGGGCGGCTGGCCGGCAACGCTTGCTCGGCCCAGATCTGGGCCATTTCGGGCCCCATCTGGGTTGCGGCGGGCCAGCGGTCCGGGGCACGACGGCATAGCTACCTGGTGGTGAGGCGAGGCGGCCTTGGCTGTGGTGGTGATGGCTCTGGCGGCCAGCATGTTGCAGCGTGGCTGCAGGGACTGTCCAGACCCGTTGGGGTCCGGCCGGGCCGGTGTTGGCCTGGCAAGTCCCTGTCGCTACGTCCGGTCGGCTCCGTGCGACGGTGGAGGTTTTCCCCTCATGTCGGCTGCATTGCGTTGCCACCGAGCCTGGTGTCTCCTTGTCCTACCTCCAGGTCTCGTGTTGGTGGCCTCAATGAGATGGTGAAGATGGTGCGGTGTCTGTGGTGGCACAAGCTGGTGGGCGGCATGTTGGGCAGTGCACTTTCGATTGTCTGGGGTGGCGGTGGTGGTTTCGGGGCGGGAGAAATCTCTAGCGGCTCATTCGCCATCGGCACGGCTGCGCCCGTGGGCATTGCCGGACCCTCCTGAGGGGCGTCGGTGATACCCCTTCCTCGCTGCCATCCGCGTACCGGGGGAAACCCTAGGACTTGTCCGGGCAGCTGCGTCGTCGTCGTCGCATTTCTTCATGAAAATGTTGCTTGGTACACGAGGCTTCGGAGTGCTTGGCGGGCGGCATACTTCTTCGAAGGGTGCAGCGGGTGTCGGTCATCTTTGCATAGTTGAGCTGCCAGCGTCGGCATTTGTTTCTTTTTTCTTTCTCTCCTTTTTCTTTCGGGCTTGTTTGTAGTGCTGCCCCAGCAAGCTGGTTGTATCGGTTGGTTGTTGCTTTATAATCTAAAGCGGAGAGAGACCCTTTTTCGTCAATTTCACTGGGTTGGCCCCTTCTCTCCCCTATTTTTAATCTAAAAAGCTCATGTCAGTTTGTAGAATTATCTCAACTGTCGCTTCTCAGTTTTAGATGATCTCAATTTTCCCAGCTTCTCGACTTCTGAAATTTTACGCTGTAAATTTCGCCAGCTTCTGTCAAGCAACTCCAAGAGTTGAACCGTTCGGCTCAGCCCCGGACACAGAGTTAGAGGAGCCGAGAATCAGAACACTTCCGAATGTAGTTTGGGTTCGAGCATCTAGCATATCTCATGAGTCCCGTTATAATTTCTCTAATAGCTCGTTTGGTGGGATATATTTGAATTCCAAGTTCAGTTTTCTTGTTTGGCTGCCAGGGGATTTATGAAATGAATGACATATGTTGTTTGGCTGCTATTTTGAATTATAATCACAATCAATATGTACATTCAACACATTTGCAATCTAAATTGATAATCAACCCAAAAATAATTGTGCATTTTTTTAATGATGAAGATTAAAAAATCTAGACAACATCACCTTTGCACATTCACATATTCAAATATGTCAAATATAATCATCTAAAATGCAAATAAGAATAGTGAAAAGATCTTTGAAAGACCATCAATGGTTGAAACTTGTGCTTGTTGAAAACCAAGATCTTTGAAGGTTCATAGATTGTATTAAGCATGGCATGGAATATAAAAAATAAGAACATGCCATTACAGATGTATACTGACATGAAAATAATTTTTTTGCATCCAACGAAGAGGCTTGAACTTGTGGCTTCTTTGTTGCCCTGGAAATATCATAAAAAGCACGGAGGCAAACTTACTATAGTAGTTATCAAATGTGAAGCTTCTAAAGCACCATCTTAATTTATTAATTTGCACAATTGCAAAGCCGTATATTTTCTTCTATACAACAAGCTGCTATAATACGCCAAGATTGGAAAAACTGACTTGATGTGTAAATACAAAATTCATGTCTTGCTGCACCACCGCAACTTACAAAGCCATAAGTTTAAGACCTTGGTTCATTTCATACAGCCTATGAAATTCATGTCTTGCGATAGGGAGTTCAGGCATAGAAATAGCACCACTTTCAGGCATGACATTACATAGGAAGGTATAAGACGTTCTGAGTGCTCACACAACATATCAACATGGTTTAGACATGTCTCTCTATTGTAGAATATAGACATGTCTTGCTCGTTATTTCTATGAGTAACTGATCGCTTCCGAAGTACCAACTAAATGGTGTCAAACTAGTCCTCTTTGGAGGTAGAGACAGACGGGGACACAACAATGGTGGCCACATGGGAGTTGATAGAGCGAGGTCTTCCTTTGGCGGCGGGCATCTCACATGACTTAGTTTCCTCGATGGCTTGACCTCGGGTCGCAGAGGGTTCCAATGCTCAAGTATGTTATTTAAGATCTTGTATCTTTTTTTTCTTTTTTGATCGTGTGTATCTTGTATATATGCTCGGACGTTGCTTTATCTATAAAGCAGGACGAAAATATTTTTCAGTTCATATCCCGCGGAACGACAACTTGAAGCAAAATGGAACCCCTCTGCCTAGACTTTTTTTTTGGAATCCCCTCCGCCTAACCTAGACCTGGAGAACCGCGCCAGGCCCATATTTCAACGACGGGGAACACGACTTGACCTACTCCAACAGTAACAACTTGGCCCATGTATCGATCCTGAGTGCGTCGCCCCGGCCGCCACCGTCGCCTTCCTGCGCTATTTCACCAAGCGAAGCTGTGAAGATCTCCCGCTGTCTTTCTCCTCCTAGCCTGTCTGCTGGTGTTATCGTCAATTATCCCCTACAGTCTACACATATTGGTTTTCTGATAGTCCTGAACATATAATAGTCAGGAATTGCAGGCAAGCGGGAATTTGCCACAGGTGTGTATTTCTCGATCGGTCTCCACGTACTGCGTGTTATCTGATTGATTCTCAATAATTCGTACAGCTTCTGAAAGAAATAACATTCGCTTCATTTCCTCTTTCTCTAGAAAATCAGTCCAGAGTCCAGAACGAGAGGATTCGAGTGATCAATTTTTGGAGAGGACGAAATGCATCGCCGGTTTGTGAATCTGATAATGCGCGACCTCGGGAGCAGCATCCATTCTCTGTACCGCATGGATATCCGACCCCTTTTCTACGAAACAGCAGAAATCGCAGCGCAAGTGCAAGCAGCAGAAGATGCATCAAAAGCCAAGCACAAGAAGAAGAAGAAACTATCAATGGTACAGTCCTGGAAAGAGCTGCCTAAGCCAGCAGTCAATTTCAAAGCATCTAATTTCGTCACTCTAATTAGAGAAAACTCCATCATGATCGGTGACTCCTTTGGTCGTACAAACCTCTTAGACCCTGACTTCAAGTCAGTTGTGACCACACCCCCTATGCGAAATGGCAAGGGACCCAATTGCGTCTCCTTCTTAATACCCAATCCTGATCCGTTAAAATCTAAAGATTCCCAGTGCCTCTATGTCCTGGATCTGGTTCCTGAAGGTAGCAGTACCTTTGAGTACCTGACCTACTTGGGCAATAATGATTCCTCCCGACCTTTGGTGTCGGTGCAGTCCCATTACAATTTGGATTGGGTATGGCGAGATCTGCCCGTGCCACCATTCGCAGACGACCCTTCAAACTGTAGAGCCGCCATGAACTGTTCTTCCATGTTGCTTGACAGTTCGACCATGTGTGTATCTGAAGAGGGTATAGGCACCTATACCTTTAATATGGTTAGTCACAAGTGGACACGGGCTGGAAACTGGGCGCTGCCTTTCTCTGGCAAAGCGGAGTATGTCCCCAAGCTCAAGCTTTGGTTCGCCCTCTCTCCTCCTAGCAGCCCCCACAGCTTGTGTGCTCTGGACCTCCCTGCCAATGCCATGGATTTTGAGTCGCCGCCTCATTTACTGCGTTCTTGGGATTATCTCCACCTGTTTGATGAGACTCCGTACAAGAGCCACCTGGTTAACCTGGGCTCAGGTAAATTCTGTGTCGTCTCCTTCTTCAAGACCTTCAGCTCCAAATATGTGCAAGAAAATGTCGAAGATAAGACGGTTGTGCTCACTGGCGTGGAGGTGAGCTGGTGCAACAACAGTGAGGGTGCTGTCCGGATGATCAAATACATGTCTAAACGTTGCACCTTTGAAAAATTTGGCATCCACCGCGTCCTCTGAATCTTTTTGAAGCTCCTCAAGACTGATGCATTTTTTTAAGAAGAGACCTAAGCATCTTTGTATGACTTGTATATTTTTTATAATGTATTGCACTACGTTGTTATGGGATGTATGAGTACTTTGATGGCGCATTTGGTACTTTCGGTAGCATGTGTACCTTGAGATAATGTAGCGTGTACTTTCTCTGTTTCGGTTTAAACGGTCCTCTTGTATTTTGGGTCCAATTTTGTCTGTAAATTTGACCCAAGTCACATGCCTTTGGGTTTGTACACCAAAGAAGCTTCCACGGGTATTATAGAACTTGTGTTTTATTATTTAGATTTTGTTGTCAAAATTTTGCCAAAAATACAAAGGGACTAATAAATTTGGAGGGAGCAAGTATATGCCCAAGACATATTTAAAGTGAGATATTGTTTGGTGGATTGCAGGAAAACACAGACAATAATACACCATACAAAATCCCCCGAACCCATCTCGCATGGCTCCCACGAGCGACCGAGTGGACGAACCCTATCCGCCACCCCGACTCATCCCAGCACCCCCATCCTTACCTCGCCGTTGCCATGCGAAGCTCGATAGGCATTGGTGGCGGTGGGGCCCTCTCTCATCTTCCCTAGGTACTGCACGACGCGGGAAGCCATATCCATGCGGCGGCGCGACACTTCTCCAGGGCGCGGTGGTGCAAGCGCTGGTTCCCGCGGGAAGGTCGGCTTTGCTGAGGAGACCAGCGCGAACACCCATTATAGACAACTCCATCTCTCATGTCGACTGTGCCACATCTTGACCCCAATTTTATACTCCGACCTCAATGTGTTCGACAACTTAATCCAAGGTACATTTTCCCTAATTTTATTCATGTTTACAAGTCTAATTCCTCGTAGACCTCGGGTGGCGGAGTTCTGCGGGCCTCGGGTGCCTTCGACGCGGCGGCGTGGCCGTTGTCTACGGGGCGGCGCGGTTGGCGGCTGGCTGGCGGCGCTCGCTCGGCCCAGATCTGGGCCATTTCGGGCGCCATCTGGGTTGCGGCGGTCCGGGGCACGACGGCGTAGCTACCTGGTGGTGAGGCGAGGCGGCCTTGGCTGTGGTGGTGATGGCTCTGGCGGCCAGCATGCTGCAGCGTGGCTGGAGGGACTGTCCAGACCCGTTGGGGTCCGGCCGGGCCGGTGGTGGCCTGGCAAGTCCCTGTCGCTACATCCGGTCGGCTCCGTGCGACCGTGGAGGTTTTTCCCTCATGTCGGCTGCATTGCGGTTGCCACCAAGCCTGGTGTCTCCTTGTCCTACCTCCAGGTCTCGTGTTGGTGGCCTCAATGAGATGGTGAAGATGGTGCGGTGTCCGTGGTGGCACAGGCTGGTGGGCGGCATGTTGGGCAGTGCACTTTCGATTGTCTGGGGTGGCGGTGGTGGTTTCGGGGCGGGAGAAATCTCTAGCGGCTCATTCGCCACCGGCGCGGCTGCGCCCATGGGCATTGTCGGACCCTCCTGAGGGGCGTCGGTGATACCCCTTCCTCGCTGCCATCCGCGTACCGGGGGAAACCCTAGGACTTGTCCGGGCAGCAGCGGCGTCGTCGTCGCATTTCTTCATGAAAATGTTGCTTGGTACACGAGGCTTCGGAGTGCTTGGCGGGCGGCGTACTTCTCCGGAGGGTGCAGCGGGTGTCGGTCATCTTTGCTTAGTTGAGCTGCCAGCGTCGGCATTTGTTTATTTTTTCTTTCTCTCCTTTTTCTTTCGGGCTTGTTTGTGCTGCTGCCTCAGCAAGCTGGTTGTATCGGTTGGTTGTTGCTTTATAATCTAAAGCGGAGGGAGACCCTTTTTCGTCAATTTCACTGGGTTGGCCCCTTCTCTCCCCTATTTTTAATCTAAAAAATTCATGTCAGTTTGTAGATTTATCTCAACTGTCGCTTCTCAGTTTTAGATGATCTCAATTTTCCCAGCTTCTCGACTTCTGAAATTTTACGCTGTAAATTTCGCCAGCTTCTGTCAAGCAACTCCAAGAGTTGAACCGTTCGGCTCAGCCCCGGACACAGAGTTAGAGGAGCCGAGAGTCAGAACACTTCCGAATGTAGTTTGGGTTCGAGCATCTAGCATATCTCACGAGTCCCGTTAGAATTTATCTAATAGCTCGTTTGGTGGGATATATTTGAATTTCAAGTTCAGTTTTCTTGTTTGGCTGCCAGGGGATTTATGAAATGAATGACATATGTTGTTTGGCTGCTATCTTGAATTGTAATCACAATCAATATGTGCATTCAACACATTTGCAATCTAAATTGATAATCAACCCAAAAATAATTGTGCATTTTTTCAATGATGAAGATTAAAAAATCTAGACAACATCATCTTTGCACATTCACATATTCAAATATGTCAAATATAATCATCTAAAATGCAAATAAGAATAGTGAAAAGATCTTTGAAAGACCATCAATGGTTGAAACTTGTGCTTGTTGAAAACCAAGATCTTTGAAGGTTCATAGATTGTATTAAGCATGGCATGGAATATAAAAAATAACAACATGCCATTACAGATGTATACTGACATGAAAATAATTTTTTTGCATCCAACGAAGAGGCTTGAACTTGTGGCTTCTTTGTTGCCCTGGAAATATCATAAAAAGCACGGAGGCAAACTTACTATAGTAGTTATCAAATGTGAAGCTTCTAAAGCACTATCTTAATTTATTAATTTGCACAATTGCAAAGCCGTATATTTTCTTCTATACAACAAGCTGCTATAATACGCCAAGATTGGAAAAACTGACTTGATGTGTAAATACAAAATTCATGTCTTGCTGCACCACCGCTACTTACAAAGCCATAAGTTTAAGACCTTGGTTCATTTCATACAGCCTATGAAATTCATGTCTTGCGATAGGGAATTCAGGCATAGAAATAGCACCACTTTCAGGCATGACATTACATAGGAAGGTATAAGACGTTCTGAGTGCTCACACAACATATCAACATGGTTTAGACATGTCTCTCTATTGTAGAATATAGACATGTCTTGCTCGTTATTTCTATGAGTAACTGATCGCTTCCGAAGTACCAACTAAATGGTGTCAAACTAGTCCTCTTTGGAGGTAGAGACAGACGGGGACACAACAATGGTGGCCTCATGGGAGTTGATGGAGCGAGGTCTTCCTTTGGCGGCGGGCATCTCACCTGACTTAGTTTCCTCGATGGCTTGACCTCGGGTCGCAGAGAGTTCCAATGCTCAAGTATGTTATTTGAGATCTTGTATCTTTTTTTCTTTTCTTTTTTGGTCGTGTGTATCTTGTATATATGCTCGGATGTTGCTATCCCGCGGAACAACATCTTGAAGCAAAATGGAACCCCTCTGCCTAGACTTTTTTTTAGAATCCCCTCTGCCTAACCTTGACCTAGAGAACCGTGCCGGGCCCATATTTCAATGTAGTACGGGGAACACGGCTTGACCTAGTCCAACAGTAACAACTTGGCCCATGTATCGATCCTGAGTGCGTCGCCCCCGCCGGCCGCCGCGGCCGCCGCCTTCCTGCCCTATTTCACCAAGCGAAGCTGTGAAGATCTCCCGTTGTCTTTCTCCTCCTAGCCTGTCTGCTGGTGTTCGTCGCCAAGCTAAGCTCGGCGGTAACAGCCTTCTCATGTGATTTATTTTGTGTGATTCACATACATATTCGATGGCACACCGCTCGCCAGGCCCTGTATGAGGTACAACGTCTACATATTGGTTTTCGGATAGTCCTGAACATATAATAGTCAGGAATTGGAGGCAAGCGGGAATTTGCCACAGGTGTGTATTTCTCGATCGGTCTCCACGTACTGCGTGTTATCTGATTGATTCTCAATAATTCGTACAGCTACAGAAAGAAATAACATTCGCTTCATTTCCTCTTTCTCTAGAAAATCAGTCCAGAGTCCAGAACGAGAGGATTCGAGTGATCAATTTTTGAAGAGGACGAAATGCATCGCCGGTTTGTGAATCTGATAATGCGCGACCTCGGGAGCAGCATCCATTCTCTGTACTGCATGGATATCCGACCCCTTTTCTACAAAACAGCAGAAATCGCCGCGCAAGTGCAAGCAGCAGAAGATGCATCAAAAGCCAAGAAGAAGAAGAAGAAACTATCAATGGCAGAGTCCTGGAAAGAGCTGCCTAAGCCAGCAGTCAATTTCAAAGCATCTAATTTCGTCACTCTAATTAGAGAAAACTCCATCATGATCGGTGACTCCTTTGGCCGTACAAACCTCTTAGACCCTAACTTCAAGTCAGTTGTGACCACACCCCCTATGCGAAATGGTAAGGGACCCAATTGCGTCTCCTTCTTAATACCCAATCCTGATCCATTAAAATCTAAAGATTCCCAGTGCCTCTATGTCCTAGATCTGGTTCCTGGTAGCAGTACCTTTCAGTACCTGACCTACTTGGGCAATAATGATTCCTCCCGACCACTGGTGTCGGTGCCTTCCTATTACAATTTGGATTGGGTATGGCGAGATCTGCCCGTGCCACCATTCGCAGACGACCCTTCAAACATTAGAGCCACCATGAACTGTTCTTCCATGTTGATTGACAGTTCGACCATGTGTGTATCTGAAGAGGGTATAGGCACCTATACCTTTAATATGGTTAGTCACAAGTGGACACGGGCTGGAAACTGGGCGCTGCCTTTCTCTGGCAAAGCGGAGTATGTCCCCAAGCTCAAGCTTTGGTTCGCCCTCTCTCCTCCTAGCAGCCCCCACAGCTTGTGTGCTCTGGACCTCCCTGCCAATGCCATGGATTTTGAGTCGCCGCCTCATTTACGGCGTTCTTGGGATTATCTCCACCTGTTTGATGAGACTCCGTACAAGAGCCACCTGGTTAACCTGGGCTCAGGTGAATTCTGTGTCGTCTCCTTCTTCAAGACCTTCAGCTCCACATATGTGCAAGAAAATGTCGAAGATAAGACCGTTGTGCTCACTGGCGTGGAGGTGAGCTGGTGCAACAACAGTGAGGGTGCTGTCCGGATGATCAAACACATGTCTAAACGTTGCACCTTTGAAAAATTTGGCATCCACCACGTCCTCTGAATCTTTTTGAAGCTCCTCAAGACTGATGCATTTTTTTAAGAAGAGACCTAAGCATCTTTGTATGACTTGTATATTTTTTATAATTTATTGCACTACATTGTTATGGGATGTATGAGTACTTTGATGGCGCATTTGGTACTTTCGGTAGCATGTGTACCTTGAGATAAGGTAGCGTGTACTTTCTCTGTTTCAGTTTAAACGGTCCTCTTGTATTTTGGGTCCAATTTTGTCCGTAAATTTGACCCAAGTCACATGCCTTTGGATTTGTACACCAAAGAAGCTTCCACGGGTATTATAGAACTTGTGTTTTATTATTTAGATTTTGTTGTCAAAATTTTGCCAAAAATACAAAGGGACTAATAAATTTGGAGGGAGCAAGTATATGCCCAAGACATATTTAAAGTGAGATATTGTTTGGTGGATTGCAGGAAAACACAGACAATAATGCACCATACAAAATCCCCCGAACCCTTCTCGCATCGCTCCCACGAGCGACCGAGTGGACGAACCCTATCCGCCACCCCGACTCATCCCAGCACCCCCATCCTTACCTCGCCGTTGCCATGCGAAGCTCGATAGGCATTGGTGGCAGTGGGGCCCTCTCTCATCTTCCTTAGGTACTGCACGACGCGAGAAGGCATATCCATGCGGTGGCGCGACACTTCTCCAGGGCGCGGTGGTGCAAGCGCGGGTTCCCGCAGGAAGGTCGGCTTTGCTGAGGAGACCAGCGCGAACACCCATTATAGACAACTCCATCTCTCATGTCGACTGTGCCACATCTTGACCCCAATTTTATACTCCGACCTCAATGTGTTCGACAACTTAATCCAAGGTACATTTCCCCTAATTTTATTCATGTTTACAAGTCTAATTCCTCGTAGAATTGTGTAGATTACATAGATTCACAATTTTTTGTAGATGGCGTTGATGGTAGAGGAGTTTTTTCGATGATTCATCATGGTCAACCAATGACGAAGAGGAAGAGATTTTGTTGATGGTTGCTCAATGGATAATGAAAATCAGGATGAAGCGCGAGCATGAATAACCGCAGATACTTCTCTCACCCTCGAATATCACTTAGCTGGCCCCTTCTCTCCCTATTTTTAATCAAAATTTGCCATATCAGTTTGTAGAATTATCTCAATTAGGGCTTCTTAGTTTCAAAGGATCTCAATTTTCCTCTCGACTTCTAGAATTTTACACTGTAATTTTTGCCAACTTCTCTCAAGCAACTCCAAGAGTTGAACCGTTCGACTCAGCCCCGGACACAGAGTTAGAGGAGTCGAGAGCCAGGGCACTTCCGAATGTAGTTTGGGTCCATGCGCCTATCATATCTCGCGACTCCTATTAGAATTGCTCTAATAGTTCGTTTGGCACATATGCTTTCATGGGATTATGTGGAAAGTAAGTAAGATATATTCATTTCTAGAACAAGTTGCTTCAATGGAAATACTCATGAGGACTCTGACAGAAACAAGATATCAAGGCACCTTAGATTAACGACATCAACAAGTGCTATCTTGAGGAAACTCGCGGCTGAGCCCCAAGCTCCTAGGCTAGTAATCCTCCCGGCCACCCCCCGCTGCCGCCGACCGCCCTTCCCTCCCACAGACCACCGGTCACCCTCCCCCCACCCTCCATCCCGCCTCCCTCTCCACCCTCTCGACTCGCCCCCTCCCCCGCGGCGCCTCCCCGACCGAGGCCACTGGGGGCTTCTCCCCATTCCTCGTCCAACGCCCCCTCGCCCCTCCCTCCTCCCGCCACCGGGCCTTGCCCGTGTGGTGCTGCTGGCGGCGGCGGGTGATACGTCTCCAACCTATATATAATTTATGAAGCATTCATGCTATTATATTATATTATATGTTTTGTATGTTTACGGGCTTTATTATACACTTTTATATTATTTTTGGGACTAACCTACTAACCGGAGGCCTCGCCCATATTGTTGTTTTCTTGCCTATTTCAGTGTTTCGAAGAAAAGGAATATCAAACGGAGTCCAAACGGAATGAAACCTTTGGGAGCGTGATTTTTGGAACGAACGTGATCCAGGAGACGCGGAGCTGAAGTCAGGGAAGCTTCGAGGAGGCCACGAGGCAGGGGGCGCGCCCACCCCCTGGGCGTGCCCTCCACCCTCGTGGGGCCCTCATGGCTCCCTTGACCGACTTATTTCGCCTATATATCTCCATAGACCCTAAAAACATCGAGGACAACAATAGATCGGGAGTTCCACCGCCGCAAGCCTTTGTAGCCACCAAAAACCAATCGGGACCATGTTCTGGTACCCTGCCGGAGGGGGGATCCCTCACCGGTGGCCATCTTCATCATTCCGGCGCTCTCCATGACGAGGAGGGAGTAGTTCACCCTCGGGGCTGAGGGTATGTACCAGTAGCTATGTGTTTAATCTCTCTCTCTCTCTCTCTCTCTCTCTCTCTCTCTCGTGTTCTTGAGGTGGCACGATCTTGATGTATCGTGAGCTTTGCTATTATAGTTGGATCTTATGATGCTTCTCCCCCTCTACTCTTTGTAATGGATTGAGTTTTCCCTTTGAAGTTATCTTATCGGATTGAGTCTTTAAGGATTTGAGAACACTTGATGTATGTCTTGCCGTGCTTATTTGTGGTGACAATGGGATATTCACGTGATTCACTTGATGTATGTTTTGGTGATCAACTTGTGGGTTCAGTGTCCTTGTGAACTTATGCATAGGGGTTGGCACACGTTTTCGTCTTGACTCTCTGGTAGAAACTTTGAGGCACTCTTTGAAGTACTTTATGTTGGTTGAATAGATGAATCTAAGATTGTGTGATGCATATCGTATAATCATGCCCACGGATACTTGAGGCGACAATGGAGTATCTAGGTGACATTAGTGTTTTGGTTGATTTGTGTCTTAAGGTGTTATTCTAGTATGAACTCTATGATAGATCGTACGGAAAGAATAGCTTCATGTTATTTTACTACGGACTCTTGAATAGATATATCAAAAAGGATAACTTTGAGGTGGTTTCGTACCCTACCATAATCTCTTTGTTTGTTCTCCGCTATTAGTTGCTTTGGAGTGACTCTTTGTTGCATGTTGAGGGCTAGTGATATGATCCAATTATGTTATTATTGTTGAGAGAACTTGCACTAGTGAAAGTATGAACCTTAGGCCTTGTTTCCTACTATTGCAATACCGTTTACGCTCACTTTTATCACTTGTTACCTTGCTATTTTTTTAATTTCAGATTACAAATACCTTTATCTACTATCCATATTGCACTTGTATCACCATCTCTTCGCCGAACTAGTGCACCTATACAATTTACCATTGTATTGGGTGTGTTGGGGACACAAGAGACTCTTTGTTATTTGGTTGCAGGGTTGTTTGAGAGAGACCATTGCATCCGATGCCTCCCATGGATTGATAAACCTTAGGTCATCCACTTGAGGGAAATTTGCTATTGTCCTTCAAACCTCTGCACTTGGAGGCCCAACAACGTCTACAAGAAGAAGGTTGTGTAGTAGACATTAAGCTCTTTTTTGGCGTCGTTGCCGGGGAGGTGAGTGCTTGAAGGTATATCTTTAGATCTTGCAATTGAATCTTTTTGTTTCTTGTTTTATCACTAGTTTAGTCTATAAAAGTAAACTACAAAAAATGGAATTGAGTTTGTCTCATACGCTTCATCTTTTTAATATCTTTCGTGAGAATGATGGTAAGGAAAATTGTGCTCAAGTGCTAGAAGAAGAAATCTATAAAATGTTTGGCACTAAATTTTTGAATGATGAGCATAATTGCAATGTCGTTAGTATGAACTCCTTGAATATCCATAGTACTAATGATGATTGCACTAGTTATGATGAAAATGTCTCCTATAAGCATGTCGATTTTGTGGAGTGCATGGGGTTTGCAAGTACACACCAAATAGGGAAAATAGATATTGCAAGAGGCATAAGCATTTAGAAACTAAATTGTTGCAAGAAATGCTAGATAAGAATGCTGAAAATTCACATTTCCTTTTCCATACTTGTGAACTTTGCAATGAACATGGTCATTTACATCTCCGATGAAAATTATTTCATGATCGAATCGTGTCCAAAAATTGTGATGATTTGATTTCCCTTGCACATTATAATGAACTTATTTTGCTTTTGGGTTATGAAGAAATGCAACGTTTAACTAAGAATCTTCCAGAATTTGTCCTTAAGAAACTCTTTGATTTTGATCTAGAGAAGATTTACATGTATTGTGCGGTGAATTGCATTGAAAATCCTTATACTGCCAATTACCTAAAGAAAAGAAAACAAATAGAAAATGAAGAGAATACTAATGAAAGGGAAGATACTTCCCATTATCCTCCTATTATTTCGAGGAGGAGCCTTCTATTCAACCAATCTCATCAATAAGGAGCTCAAAGAAGAGGGTTGAACCCACACATGATGTGAGGAAGAAAAAGAAAAAACGGAGAAGCAAAGGTAAAAAGGTATCCCTCCCAAATTATGTTTCTCTTACTACTCATTGTGACGATGATAATTGCTATACTATTGGTGCTATCCATACTATTAATGATGAGAGTGATTATGCTTATGATATGAAAAGGCCCAAGCTTGGGGAAGCTATGTTTGATGAGGATGAAATATTTGGGAATATATTTTCTGAAATTAATGTTTGTCCCAAGCTTGGGGATGCTATGTTTAATGAAGATGATATTTTTAGCCTCCCAAGTTTTGATATGCAAAGTTCTTATGATGATAGCATGCCTCTTACCTATGATGATTATATTGATGAAAGTGGGTTTGGAAGAGTGTCAACTTTAGGAAGTAATGATCCCACTATTTTGGAGGATGTTGAATCTTATTGTGATGAATATGAAAGTGGATTTGGAAGAGTGTCAACTTTATTTAGTAATGATTCCTCTATCTTGGAAGAGGTTTTAATCGATTATGATGAGAACAAAGTTGCTACTTATGATGATTATTGTGATGAAACTTATGCTATAAAAAGTAGTGATGATTATATTTATAAAACTTGTCATGATTATGATTACCCTTTTTATGAACATTACTCTTTTAATGTGGAAATTTTTTATAGTATTCAAGTCTTTTATGATACTCCCACCATTCCGAATGAGAGGAATTTTGCTTATGTGGAGAGTAGTAAATTTTTCTATGCTTGTAGATCATGAAAAGAATGCTTTAAGTGATGGTTATATTGTTGAATTCATTCATGATGCTACTGAAAATTATTATGAGGGAGGAACATATCACTAATAGGGAAAACCCTAGTAGTAGCGCGGGTTTTGACGCTAGCAGCAGCGCGCGATGCGGCGCTACTACTAGTAAGGCACTACAGCTAACTCTTAGTAGTAGTGTTGTCCGTACCAGAGCTACTACTACTGACTATATCAGTAGCGCTTTTATGGAAGGCGCTACTATTTGTTAGCTGTAGCGGTTTCCTAGCCCCACGCTACTGCTATATCTTTCATCATTTTCCCCAGGTTCCTACCCCGTTTCGTTGGTTTCGGTCCAGATACTAGGTACTACTAGATATCAATTTCATAAAGCATTATAGGTACTAGGTAGTACTCACCACGGCGAGTAATTTGGAACGGAGGGAGTACTAGATAACAATTTCATATATAGTCAACATGCATCCTCAAGCAGTACTTGGTGATATCGACCATGATCATCATATGTAGTTCTAGATGATATCGACGATGATCATCATATGTAGTTCTAGATGATATCGACGACGATTATCATATGTAGTTCTAAATAATATAGCCACACACACATATGTAGTTCTAGATGATATCGAAGACGATCATCATCCTCAAGCCTGGGCGGTTGGTGTTCCTGATAGTAATTAGGATGGCCTGTCCAACACGAAGATTCTTGCCATCGAGGAATCTCTTCCACCCAACCGAGTTTAAGTGTGTGCGACCGTCCATGTCCACGCTGTAATTATAGATTGTGACAGAGCCCCTTGCGGTAAGGCGTAGTCCAGCTGAGCCTTCTTCACCAGGCTTGATACCATAACTCACGATAGGCTCTTTGCCAATTTCTGAAAAAGAAAAAACATATCAATTAATAAATAGCCTCGCACATACTCTTGCAAATAAGTATATATGGATTATCTACACTATTAATAGTTCCTTAGATTCTACACTAATAAGCATATCATTGACTAGATTCCACACAACATATCATTGGACTCTACACTAAGTATATCATCGGATAATTTCCATTTGTAAGTATAACATATCATATCATGTCGATCGACCATGGTACTTGTCAGGCGGGTTACGAATGGCACCCCGACAAAGTCAGCACGTGGCGACATTATGTCCCATAGGTTGCACACCTCCTCCTCGCTCAGCCTCGTTCTTTGAGCTATGATGGCTTCATGAAGTGGGTCCTCATCATCTTCATCGAGTGGGTCCTCATTATCTTCATAATCTTCATCATCTTCATCATCTTCATCATCTTCCACCAGGTTGATATAAATGACAGCCAACTTGGGTCTTTCTGCTCTGAAGGAGAAGCTGATCAACTCACCACCAGTAAGACGCATGTGGGCGAGGAAATGGGCCCATCCATCTCCTCCAGTTTGCGAAATATTGCATCCTTTCTCGACCTCCATAGTGTACGGCCCTCCAGGAGCCTCAAATGTCACAGTGTCTCCTGTCATCTTGTTGAATTTCAACCTCACATTGCATGGGACTATCTGTGTAAAAAAGCAAAATGACACAATGCAGTAATGCCAACACTAAAAATAAAATAGTTGTTACATTTCATATAATTTCTTACCGCTGCATGACGAAAACTTGGCTGGAAGTAGATGCCGAACAGCTTGCCAGTTGCAAGGCTACTGGCGCACCTTGACTTGCACAATCGACATGGTGGTGGTGGTGGTGGAGCCATTTTCCCAAAGCAATATGAGGAAAGGATTAACGATCCACTTCACACGAAAGAAAAACAGTAGCATGTGATTTTTTTGGTTCTTCTTCACTTATATTTTCATAGCTAGGTGGTGCCAAATCTTCAAAGCTATCAACTAGCATACTAAATCAACTAAATCAAAATGTTTTATAAATCAACTAAATCAACTAGCCTATTAAATCAACTTGCATACTAAATCAAATAAATCAAAATGTTCTATAAATCAACTAAATCAACTAGCCAACTAGATCAACTTGCCTACTAAATCAACAAAATCAAAATGTTCTAAATCAACTAGCCTACTAAATCAACTAAATCATATGAACTAAATCAAAATGTTGCATATGACCTAGCCTACTAAATCAAAATGTAGTAGGGAGGAGGGGTTGTGGATGAAGGAGGGAGGAGGGAGATGGAGGAGCGACTGGAGGAGGAAGGAGAGAGTAGGACGGAGGAGGAAGGGCGGAGCGAGGAGGGCCCGGCCAGTGGCGAGTCCAGGGAGGACGGAGGAGGAGGGCGGTACCGAGTCCAGTGAGGAGGAGGAGGTGACGGCGGCGCAGAGGGAGGAGGGGTAGGCGAC
>NC_041383.1:116688739-116767320 GCF_002162155.2 Triticum dicoccoides
GTACGTAAAGGTGCTACTGCTAAGCTACCTAGCAGTAGTGCCCTTCTATTTAATGCGCTGCTGCTATAACTAGCTCTGTGGCGGGGTCGTTGGAATTATAGCAGTAGCGCGGAGATCGAGTGAGTGTGGATCGGATAGGGAGGAGAGTGGGTGTTGAGATAGCTAGTTTTAGCAGTAGCGCGGTGTACGTAAAGGTGCTACTGCTAAGCTACCTAGCAGTAGTGCCCTTCTATTTAATGCGCTGCTGCTATAACTAGCTCCGTGGCGGGGTCGTTGGAATTATAGCAGTAGCGTGTCTTAGAGGAGCCGCGCTACTGCTACTTTCCTTTCAGCAATGTGTTCTGGTGGAGCGCGCTACTAATAAATTGCAGCGGCGCCCTATTTTAAAACTCGCTGCTGGTAAGATCCTGTGTATAGGCTTTTTCCTAGTAGTGTATGCTTGTAGGAATTGCAATAATATCAAGTTTCCTCTGTATGTGCTTAAAGTTTTGAAGTTATGCTTATTTCGCCTTCCTATGCTAGTTGATTATTGTTCCCATAAGTTGTTTGCTCAAAATATCCCTATGCATAGGAAGTGGGTTAGACTTAAATATGCTAGTCATATTCTTCATGATGCTCTCTTTATATTTCAATTCTTATCTTTTATGTGAGCATCATTGAAATCATCATGCCTAGCTAGGGGGGCTAAACGATAGCGCTTGTTGGGAGGCAACCCAATATTATTTTTGTTCCTTGCTTTTTGCTCCTGTTTAGTAATAAATAATTTATCTAGCCTCTGGTTAGATGTGTTTTTATGTTTTAATTAGTGTTTGTGCCAAGTTGAGCCTTTGGGAAGAGTTGGGTGAAGTCTATATGATCTTGCTGTAAAAAACAGAAACTTTGCGCTCACGAGAATAGCTGTCATTTTTTACTGGAGAGTGATTTTAGGTTGATTCTTTTTGAAGATGATTAGTAGACAAATTACTCAGGTCCAGCAATGTATTTCAGAATTTTTGGAGTTTCATAAGTATACGTTTGATACAGATTACTACAGACTGTTCTGTTTTTGACAGATTCTGTTTTCATTGTGTTGTTTGCCTATTTTGATGAATCTATGAGTATTATCGGAGGGTATGAACCATATAGAATTTAGAATAAAGTAGATATTACACCAATAGGAATTTAGAATGAGTTCACAACATTACCTAAGTGGTGGTTTTATTTTCTTATACTAACGGAGCTTACGAGTTTTGTGTTGAGTTTTCTGTTGTGAAGTTTTCAAGTTTTGGGTAAAGATTCGATGGACTATGGAATAAGAAGTGGCAAGAGCCTAAGCTTGGGGATGATCAAGGCACCCCAAGGTAATATCCAAGGACAACCAAGAGACTAAGCTTGGGGATGCCCTGGAAGGCATCCCCTCTTTCGTCTTCGTTCATCGGTAACTTTACTTGGAGCTATATTTTTATTTACCACATGATATGTGTTTTGCTTGGAGCGTCGATTTCTTTTGTTAGTATTTTCTTGCTTTTATTTAGAGTAATATTTTCATCTATATTTTCAATAAATTTTTTAAGGATAGCCTTTACCATGCTTATTTTTCAAGTATACATGTTGCTGTTTCAAAACAGAAAGTTTACCGCTGTTGAAAAAATTCCCTAGAAAAGTCAGAGAGTGATATAATGTTGAATATTTTTGAATACTGAGCTCTGATAAATATTCTACAACATAGTATTTTTATTATAATTTTTGGAGTTAGGGAAGTATGATGGATCTTGCATTCTTTATAGACTATACTGTTTTCGTAGATTGCTGTTATGTTTGCATTGTTTGCATATGCTTGCTTGTTTAATGATTATATTTGAGGATAGGAGTATTAAATATGCAGAGACATTTAGTATGCAATGTTGAATAATAATGTTAGGAATTTTTTACAGTAGAAAATGATAAGGTTTTTGCAATGTTTTATACTAACTTATCTCACGAGTTCTCGTTGAGTTTTGTGTGGATGAAGTTTTTGGGATTTAGGAAACTGTGATATGAGAGGAATTAAGGAGACACAAAAGCTCAAGCTTGGGGATGCCCAAGGCACCCCAAGATAAATTTTCAAGAAGTCTCAAGCATCCAAGTTTGGGGATGCCCCGGTAGGCATCCCACCTTTCTTCTTCAACAATTATCGGTTAGTATCGGTTGAACCTAAGTTTTTGCTTCTTCACATGAGTTGTGCTATCCTTGAAAGGTCATTTTGTTTTGTTTTCCTAGCTGTTTGAATAAAATACCAAGATCTGAAATTCTTAAATGAAAGAGAGAGTTTTCACATAGTTACATAATTATTTAACTACTCATTGATCTTCACTTATATCTTTTGGGAGTAGTTTGTCATTTACTTTTGTGCTTCACTTATATCCTATGAGTAAATGGTTGAATGAGTTGAATATCATAAATCTGAAATTATATATACTTCATATGCTTAGCCCGTTGGGAATAATGACTTGACATCTAAGAAGTAGAGGTAGTAAATTTATTGAAGGTTAGCAAGCATTGTATTGGTCACTTGAACAATTCATGAAAGAATATTGAAGGAAGAGAATATACTATCTTAGACATCTTCTATGATTGTGAGCCCCATTAATTATTTTCAAACCTGAGCAATTTAGTTGAAGTTGGACAAGGAAGACAACGTAATGAGTTATGCTTGGGTGTATTTGTATAGAAGTTATATTGTTATAGATCCTCCAACATGTGGTGCTTGCTTTTTAGAATTCTTTGCTAGCCTAAATATATGTACTAAGCAGGAATACTGCTTGTGCATCCAAATCCCTTGAACCAAGTTTCTTCCATGAGTGTCCATGATACCTACCTATATGCGGTATTTACCTGCCATTCCAAGTAAATTTGCATGTGCCAAACTCTACACCTTCAAATAATAATATGTTTTGTATGCCCGAATTGCTCATGTAGCGACTAGGGGCTGTCAGTATCTTCCATACTAGGTGGGTTATTCTCACGATGAGTGGACTCCGCTCATCATTCACGAGAAAAATGGCTGGTAACTGGGATGCCCAGTCCCATGATCAAAAGAGCAAAATCAAATAAAAATAATTGCAAACAAAAACTCCCCCAGGATCGATGTTAGTTGGAGGCACCCGTTGTTTCGGGCAAGCCATGGACTAATGATTGTTGGTGGAGGGGGAGTAAAAACTTTACCATTCTGTTTGGGAACCGCCTATAATGTATGTAGTATGGAAGATATTGGGAACTCTTGGTTGTTATGTTGACAATGAGATCATACCTCTCAAAATTATTTATCTCTATTTTAAAATCGAGCTCTGGCACCTCTAAAAATTCCTGCTTCCCTCTGCGAAGGGCCTATCTTTTACTTTTATGCAAGTCAGTAGTATTCCTTCTCATTCCTACCTACTCTTCAGTTGGCAAGCATCATGTATTGGGGAAAGATCTAAGCATATATGGCCATGCAAATATATTTGATCATGAATTATTATTGTTGACAATTATCTATATGATAAGTGAGTTGGGATGCGAAACACCAAGCCCCTATCTTTGTCTGTGTTCGATGGATGCTATTTGTTCTAATAATATGCTTTGAGTGGTAGCAATCATGGAAGACTATATGATAGTTGAGTATGTGGAGTTTGCTAAATCAAAGCTCTAACATAGACCCTTCCTGAAAATAAGATGAACTGTAATTGTTTGATGACTGAGAATGAAGTTTGCTAGTTTTCAAGAAAGTTTATGGTCTATGCTTTAACATGTGAATAGCTTGTTACTTGATCTTGAGAAGTTTTATGAGATGAACTACTGTTATGACATATAATCATGCTAAAAAAGGTGATTGAAATTATCATTGATCAAACTTGTGCACCTGCTAGCATTCACACTTCATAAATTCTTTCTTTTATCATTTACCTACTCGAGGACGAGCATGAATTAAGCTTGGGGATGCTGATATGTCTCCAACGTATCTATAATATATGAAACATTCATGCTATTATATTATCTGTTTTGTATGTTTACGAGCTTTATTATACACTTCTATATTATTTTTGGGACTAACCTATTGATCGGAGGCCCATCCCATATTGCTGTTTTCTTGCCTATTTCAGTGTTTCAAAGAAAAGGAATATCAAACAGAGTCCAAACGGAATGAAACCTTCGGAAGCATGATTTTTGGAACGAACGTGATCCAGGAGACGTGGAGCTAAATTCAGGGAAGCTTTGAGGAGGCCACGAGGCAGGGGGCATGCCCACCCCCTGGGTGCGCCCTCCATCCACGTGGGCCCCTCGTGGCTCCCCTGACCGACTTCTTTCACCTATATATCTCCATATACTCTAAAAACATCGAGGACAACAATAGATTGGGGAGTTCCACCGCCGCAAGCCTCTGTAGCCACCAAAAACAAATCGGGACCCTGTTCCGGTACCCTGCCGGAGGGGAGATCCCTCACCGGTGGCCATCTTCATCATCATGGCGCTCTCCATGACGAGGAGGGAGTAGTTCACCCTCGGGGCTGAGGGTATGTACCAGTAGCTATGTGTTTCATCTCTCTCTCTCTCTCTCTCTCTCTCTCTCTCTCTCTTTCTCGTGTTCTTGAGGTGGCACGATCTTGATGTATCGCGAGCTTTGCTATTATAGTTGGATCTTATGATGTTTCTCCCCCTCTACTCTCTTGTAATGGATTGAGTTTTCCCTTTGAAGTTATCTTATCGGATTGAGTCTTTAAGGATTTGAGAACACTTGATGTATGTCTTGCCGTGCTTATCTCTGGTGACAATGGGATTTTCACGTGATTCACTTGATGTATGTTTTGGTGATCTACTTACGGGTTCAGTGACCTTGTGAACTGATGCATAGGGGTTGGCACACATTTTCATTTTGACTCTCCGGTAGAAACTTTGAGGCACTCTTTGAAGTACTTCGTGTTGGTTGAATAGATGAATCTGAGATTGTGTGATGCATATCGTATAATCATGCCCACTGATACTTGAGGTGACAATGGAGTATCTAGGTGACATTAGGGTTTTGGTTGATTTGTGTCTTAAGGTGTTATTTTAGTATGAACTCTATGATAGATCGAACAGAAAGAATAGCTTCATGTTATTTTACTACGTACTCTTGAATAGATAGATCAAAAAGGATAACTTTGAGGTGGTTTTGTACCCAACCATAATCTCTTCGTTTGTTCTCCACTATTAGTTGCTTTGGAGTGACTCTTTGTTGCATGTTGAGGGCTAGTGATATGATCCAATTATGTTATTTGTTGATAGAACTTGCACTAGTGAAAGTATGAACCTTAGGCCTTGTTTCCTACCATTGCAATACCATTTACGCTCACTTTTATCACTTGTTACCTTACTGTTTTTATAATTTCAGATTACAAATATCTTTATCTACTATCCATATTGCACTTTTATCACCATCTCTTCGCCGAACTAGTGCACCTATACAATTTACCATTGTATTGGGTGTGTTGGGGACACAAGAGACTCTTTGTTATTTGGTTGCAGGGTTGTTTGAAAGAGACCATCTTCATCCTACGCCTCCCACAGATTGATAAACCTCAGGTCATCCACTTGAGGGAAATTTTCTACTGTCCTACAAACCTCTGCACTTGGAGGCCCAACAACGTCTACAAGAAGAAGGTTGTGTAGTAGACATCAGCGGGCCTGTCCTTCCCCGCACGTGGACCACCCTGCTCAGGTGGTGGTGACCGGCGATGGTGTGGCACGTGGACCCCCCTGTCTTGTGTGAATAAGTGGATGAATACCTGCTGCATCTACTTTGCTATCTACAGTTATAGACGGTACATATATTTGTATGAGATAATCCATTTAACATGTTCATATACAAAGCTAATAATTCATTTCCTGTTAAAATAAGTTTATAATCATCACCATAGATTCACAAATATTTATTCACAACACACACTCTATGTTTCGGTCCCCGATGCTGAAACGCTTGGACATGTGCTTGATGAACTCGAGAGGACCCTCACCATCATTTCCGCGCTTCACCTCCAGGCCGGTGAAGATGGCACACTCCCTGCGAAACGTGGCTTCATAGTTTGAATCGTGGACCGAGTTGGGAATGTGTGGTATATCTCCAGGCCGGTGAAGGCGGCAACACAAAACTTGCCCGAGCCAAGGCTGAACAGGTGCAGCTGGGACGGCTACCACGGCTCTTCCCCGGGCAGATCGATATAATCCCAAGTATACCTGCGGAGAGTCTATTGCTGAGAGATCGAGAGCACATAAGCTGGAGAACGGGTTGCAGGCTGAGAGGCCGAACCAAAGGCCGAGCTCGGGGACATACTCGACTTTGCCAAAGAAGGGCAGTGCCCAGTGCGCGGCCTGGCTCCATTTCTTGCCCAGAGTGTCAAAGGTGTAGGTGCCTATGGCCTGCTCCAGAGATGAAATACATATGGTGGAACTCTTCTTCCTTGTTGCTTGACAGTTCAACCATACTTCGGCTCCAAATACATGCAAGAATATGTCGAAGATGAGACTGTTGTGCTCACGGGCCTGGAAGTTAGCCACTGCAACAACAGTGAGGGTGTTGTCCAGATGATCAAACACATGTCTATACGTTACACCTTTGAAAGCTTTGGCATCCACCGTGTCCTCTAAATCTTTTGAAGCTCCTCAAGGCCGATGCATTATTATGGGGTGTATGAGTACTTTCATTTTTGAAGCTCCTCAAGGCCGAAGCATTTTTTTAAAAAGAAACCAAAGCATCTTTGTATATGACTTAAATATTTTATTATAATGCATTGCGTCACATTATTATGGGCTGTATGAGTACTTTGACTTTTGAAGCTCCTCAAGGCCGATGCATTTTTTAAGAAGAAACCAAAGCATCTTTGTATATGACTTAAATATTTTATTATAATGCATCGCATCACATTATTAGGCTGGTCATAATGGAGAGTAACTTAGACTAGTAATATATATATGTTAGTCTATGTTACTACCTCTATAGTGCATAATATCATAGATTCGTATCATAGGTGGTCTCATTTATTGCCATGCATGACACATAGTAACATCACATTTATTATGTTATGGTATCTACCTATGTTACTATAACCATCTCTCTCTTCTTTAAATGCCTGCCACATAAGTATGTTTACGAGTCCCAAGTGCATGATACTACTTATGTTACCCTCACTATGGCCAGCCTTATGGGATGTATGAGTACTTTGATTTTTGAAGCTCCTCAAGGCCGATGCATTTTTTTAAGAAGAAACCAAAGCATCTTTGTATATGACTTAAATATTTTATTATGCATTGCGCCACATTATTATGGGGTGTATGAGTACTTTGATGGTGTGTTTGGTGCTTTTGGTAGCATGTCTACCTTGAGATAAGGTAGCTTGTACTTTCTCCATTTCAGTTTAAACGGTCCTTTTGTATTTTGGGTCAAATTTTAACCGCACATTTAATCTAAGTCATATGCCTTTGGATTTGTACACAAAAGAAGTTTCCAACGGTACTATAGGACTTGTATTTTATTAGTTAAATTTCGAGGTCAAAATTTTGCCAAAAATGCAAAGGGACTGATAAATTTGGATGGGGCAAGTATATGCCAAAACATGTTAGAGAGATATTGTTTGGTGGATTGCATGAGTTCCACGAAAAACACAGACAATAATACACAATACATAATCCTCCGAGCCCCTCCGTCGCCCTGACTCGTCCCGGCCCTCCCTCTCCTCCCCTCGCCGTTGCCAGGCGTAGCTTGGTAGGCACTGGTGGCAGTAGGGCCCTCTCTCGCATCCGCTCAGTGCCGCGCGGCACAAGACGACACATCGATGCAGCGGCGCGACGCTTCTCCAGGGCGCGAAGATGAAAGGGCGGGCTCCCCCGGCGAGGTCGGCTTGCCGGGGACGCCGACGCGAACACCCATCATAGACAACTCCATCTCCCTTGTCGATTGTGTCACATCTTGACTGCCCTGACCTCAATGTATTCGACAACTGGCTCAAAGGTATATTTTCCCCAATTTTATTCATGTTTACAAGTCTAGTTCCTCGTAGAATCGTGTACATGACATAGATTCGCAAATTTTTGTAGATGCAGTTGATGCTAGAGGAGTTTTTTCGATGATACATCATCATCAACCAATGACGAAGAGGAAGAGATTTTGCTGATGGTTGCTCAATGGATGAAAATCAGGATGAAGCGCGAGCATGCATGACCGTAGATAGTTCTCTCACCCTCGAATATCACGGACCTAGCCCCTTCTCTCCCTATTTTTAATCAAAATTTGCCATGTCAGTTTGTAGAATTATATCAACTATGGCTTCTCAGTTCCATAGGATCTCAATTTTCTCAGCTTCTCGACTTCTTAAATCTTACACTGTAAATTTCGCTAACTTCTTTCAAGCAACTCTTAGATTTGAACCGATCAGCTCAGTCCCGGACACAAAGTTAGAGGAGTCGAGAGCCAGAGCACTTCCGAATGTAGTTTGGGTCCATGCGCCTAGCATATCTCGCGTCTCCTATTAGAATAGCTCTAATAGCTCGTTTGGCATAGATTTTTTCATTTCATTTGGTGGAAATGAAATGAAAACTCGTTCCTAGGAGGATTTCATTTGGTGGGATTGGAATTCCAAGTTCAGCTTTCTTGTTTGGTTGCCAGGTGAATTATAAAATGAATAACATATGTTGTTTTGATGCTATTTTGAATTGTAGCCACAATCAACATACACTTCTCAATATGAACGTTCAACACATTTGCAATCTAAAATTGATAATCCGCCCAAAAATAAGTGTGCATCTTTTGAATGATGAAGATAAAAAAATCTAGACAACATCATCCTCACATATTCAAATGTGTCAAATATAACCATCTAAACTGCATATAAGAATAGTGGCACGCTCTTTGAAGGACCATCAATGGCTAAAACTTGCGCTCGTTGAAAAGCAAGATCTTTGAAGATTCATAGCTTGTATTAAGCATGGAAAAAAATTAGAATTATTTGATTTTTTTCTAGTATTTATTTTGATTTTTTATTCAAAACGGGTGCAGATGAGCCCGGGCTCAGAAAAGGATTTTCGAACAACATTCCATTACAGATGCATTATAGGAACATAAAAATAAATCTTTGCTTTGAAGGAAGAGGCATGAACTTCCATGCAGATCTTGGTTTGAACTTGTGGCTTCTTTGTTGCCCTGCAAATATCATAAAAAGCACATAAGCAAACTTACTATAGTATTGATCAAATGTTTCACTGGAATTCGGAACAATGTTTCTTCAGTGGCAAACTTGTGTTCTGAAAATATTTAACAAGTTGGGGTATCTAAGCTCGTTCAAAACATTGTTTCGTCAGAATTGAGACATAGTTTCTTCAGCAGATGACTTATTTCTTCATGACCACCCAACTTTGTGTTCTTCCTAAAACATGGTTTCTGCATGGATTGAGAAGATTGTTGGCCCTCTTTCCGCATTGCACCTGAGTTCAACCAACAACAAACGTGGTGAAGGCACAACCATGTTTTCGAGGTCATATGATAAACTCAAGTTAGTGTTCACCAAATCATGTATTTGTTGTGCACGGCTTCTTGTGAAGGGGTCATTGATGGTAGGTGTGCTGGGGAACGTGGTAATTTCAAAAATTTCCGACGCACACGCAAGATCATGGTGATGCATAGCAACGAGAGGGGAGAGTGTCGTCCACGTACCCTCGTAGACCGTAAGCGGAAGCGTTATGACAACACGGTTGATGTAGTCGTACGTCTTCACGATCCGATCGATCCAAGTACCGAACGCACGACACCTCTGAGTTCTGCACACGTTCAGCTCGATGAAGTCCCACGAACTCCGATCCAACAGAGTGTCGAAGGAGAGTTTCGTCAGCACGATGGCGTGATGACGGTGATAATGATGCTACCGACGCAGGGCTTCGGCTAAGCACCGCTACGATATGATCGAGGTGGATTATGGTGGAGGGGGGCACCGCACACGGCTAAAAGATCAACTGATCAACTTGTCTCTCCATGGGGTGCCCCCCTCCCCTGTATATAAAGGAGTAGAGGAGGGGGAGGGCCGGCTGTCGGTGTCAAAACCGGCGGATATCGGGTAGGGGTCCCAAACTGTGCGTCTAGGCAGATGGTAACAGGAGACGAGGGACATAGTGTTTTACCCAGGTTCGGGCCCTCTTGATGGAGGTAAGACCCTACGTCCTGCTTGATTAATATTGATGATGTGGGTATTACAAGAGTAGATCTACGACAAGATCAAGGAGGCTAAACCCTAGAAGCTAGCCTATGGTATGATTGTTGTTCGTCCTACGGACTAAAGCCATCCGGTTTATATAGACACCGGAGAGGGCTAGGGTTACACAGAGTCGGTTACAATGGTAGGAGATCTACATATCCGTATTGCCATGCTTGCCTTCCACGCCAAGGAAAGTCCCATCCGGACACGGGACGAAGTCTTCAATCTTGTATCTTCATAGTCTTGGAGTCCGGCCGACGATGATAGTTCGGCTGTCCAGACACCCCCTAGTCCGGGACTCCCTCAGTAGCCCCTGAACCAGGCTTCAATGACGATGAGTCCGGCGTGCATATTGTCTTCGGCATTGCAAGGCGGGTTCCTCCTCCGAATAATTTATAGAAGATTATGAACACCAGGAGTGTCCGGCTCTGCAAAATAAATTCCACATACTACCGTAGAGAGAATAATATTTACACAAGTTCGATCTGCTGACGTATTTTGTGGCGTGGCGTCATACCACAGCCAAGTCTTTATTCGAATCGTTTTTATTATACCACCTCTGCGCGTTTAGCGAAGCGGTTTCCTTGGCACGTCCTGTCGAAGCAGAGATCGTGTTCCCCTTATTTCGGGATTCTCATCAATATGGACGTGGGTAACACAACTGCGCCATTGATTGCGGTGCTTGGGAGATAAGCGAGTTTTATCAGGCTGGTGGGGACGCATGGTTTCGTCCGCCCATATAAGGGGATAAAGATCCACCCTTTTACCTAGGCCTTCTTGCTCCTTCGCCTATCCATCTCTGCGAACTCGAGCTCCAACGCCCAAGTCCGCACATCTCACCTCAACCTTCTCCAACTATGTCCGGAGCGGGAGGCAAGTGGATGGCCTCCTCCGTTACGGAGGGGCATATCCAGAAGCTGTGCAGCGCCGGATACCTGTCCAACGACATTGCGCACTGGCTCCCCGACGAGGGGGAGCTCATCCCCACCCCCAGGCTCATGAGAGGGTAGTATTTCTTTCCCATTTCCTCCATGGACTGGGCTTCCCACTCCATCCCTTTGTCCGGGGGCTCATGTTCTACTACAGCCTGGATTTCCGTGATCTGGCCCCGGATTTCATCCTCAATATCTCGGCGTTTATCGTCGTGTGTGAGGCCTTCCTCTGCATCAAGCCCCACTTCGGCTTGTGGCTCAAGACCTTCAATGTCAAGCCGAAGGTTGTGAAGGGCAGCCAAGCGGAGTGCGGAGGCGCCATGGTGGGCAAGATGCCCAACGTTACTTGGCTTGAGGGCACCTTCGTGGAAACCATTAAGGGGTGGCAATCGGGGTGGTTCTACATCACCGAGCCGCGTGACCCTGAATGGGCAGCGGCCCCCGAATTCAGATCTGGCATCCCCATACGGCTCACCTCCTGGAAGGAGAGTGGCCGGATATGGGGCGATTCGGAGGAGCTGACCGGACTTCAAGCCAGCATCCAAAAGCTAGTGAAAAAGAAGCTCAAGCTTGTCAACGTAGTCCAGGTCATGCTCATCCGCTGAATTCTCCCGTGCCAACAACGGGACTTCAATATGTGGGAGTTTGATCCGGCGCAGCACCAGACTTTGAGCGGGCTCTTCGACACTACGTACGAAGAGGCCTGGAGGGTGCTATTTAAGGGCGCCGAGGCTCCCACATCCGCCACCAAAGATTGCGGATTCAGCTCGCAGCGTCCGGCTAGCGAGGTAAGCGATTTTGCCCTTTACGGGACGCTTGTTTTCCATAGTTTGACTCTATGCGGGATCTAAACTTCCTCTCCTTTGACAGGACTGGACGAAGAAGGCCGAGCAGACTATCTGTCCGGCCCCTTTGCCAGAAGACCCAGCGGACGCCTGCTTAACAGGGCTGCTGGCTCCGGCACCCCATGTGGTGCCGGAGAAGAAGGCCAAGAAGAAGGCCATGGGAACTCGAAAGAGTTCCCGTTTTCAGGTGTCATCGGACGATGACACCGAGGCGGACTGCTCCCATGAAGGCGAGAGGAGAAGAAAGAGACATCTCCCCCAGCAGGGGGAGGGAAGAAAAGGAAGGCCTCCCCAACGAGGGAGGCCGAAGGGTCCAAGAAGGGAAGGACTCTTCCCCCGGACTGTTCTGCCAACGCCAGCAACGACGATGAGGATTGGCCTCCAAGGGCCAAGCCCCTGGCGAGATCGTAAGTATCCGGACTCCCAAATAACTTCATGATTTTTACTTTCGCCACATGGTGTCTTTCTAATGCCGCATACAACCCTGCAGTCCGCCCAAGGAGGATCTTCCCGCTTCGTCGAGCGGGTCCTTGGGTGCGTCGGATATGGATTCCCTTCCGACCGCCTCCTCCCCTCGTGATGCAGATGATGCCGAGGTGGGATCCCAGGAGGGGACCCGCCAGGAGGAGGAGGCCCCGGAGGTGCCGCAGGGCAACCTCCCGGACTTTGCACCAGACTCCGCACCGGAACCTGTAGTGGCTCCGGAGTCCGGCTGGCGGCCCCTTCGTAAGAAGGGCAAGACCGTGACGCCGGGGGCCTCCGTCCAACCGGAGGCGCCGGATAGCTTGCTGGAGGCGCTCAACGGCGCTTCCATTGAAGAGGAACACCGCACCGTCATGGGTGCGGTGATTCAGAAGGTTCAGCTCGCCAAGAGCGGGCTGACCGAAGCCTGCAACAGCCTTCTAACAGGCTTTGAGGTAAGAATTGTGATATATGTAAAATAGTACCGCATAGACAGTAGCCCCTGATGCTTGGTTCGGTGTTCGGAAAGAAAAGCCGGACTAAGGATCTAAAAAGATATACGCATGAGTCATAAAAATATGTCAATATGGGATTGCAGGCTGTGCTGCTGACCTCTGCCGCACTGACTGCGGAGGTCAATACTTTGAAGCAAAGCCTCGAGCGGTCCGAGAACGAGCTCGGCCGTGCCAATAAGCAACTCGAGGACAAGGAAGGTGAGTAACACATTATTAAAATTGTACCTTACAGAAAAGGATTTGGTTGCAAGAAAAATGACAAGGATAACGTGGGTATTGCAGGGGCCATGAATGAGGTGGCGACCTTGAAGGAGGCGGTGGCCGTGGCCGAACGCAATGCGGCCGCGGAGCGCACCGAACGAGAGAAGCAAGAGGCGCGGGTGGCGGAGGTACAGCAAGAGCTCCAGGCTCTCATGGAAAAACATGAGAGTTTGGGGAGCGACTCGAAGACTCGAGAGTCCGAGCTTGCATCGGCTCTTGAGAGTGCCAAAGCCGCTAAGGCCGAAGCCTACAAGGCCCTCCAGGAAATCGAGGCGTTGAAGAAAATAGCGGCAGGTAAGGCATTTTTCATGCAAAGTAAGCATGTGAGTGTGAAGTACCTGTCACTTACCCGAATCCGGAGCTCTCCAGGAGCGTTCGCAGATCTGCCCCGCAGCGTGTCCGATGCTGTCGCTTTCTACAGGGCCGAGGAGGGGAGCTCGACGGAGAAGGTCTTCTGGTCTTAGTATGCTGAGGCCGGTCATCCGGTGCCCCTTAGCGACCAGCTGAAGCAGCTGGTTGAGCTCCACAAGGTGGCCGAACAGGCCATGAAGGGCCTCATAGTTCGGCTGTGGCCCAAGGAGGCCATACCTGGGAGCTACTTCGGCCTAGTGCGATGGCTGGTGGATGCGTGTCCATGGGTTGAAGTCATCAAGCACTCCGCCTGTATTGAAGGTGCCCTTCGGGCCCTTGCCCGCGCAAAAGTGCAATGGGGCAAGATGGATGCTGAGAAGCTTGTGACGGACGCGCCACCGCCGGGCAAGGAGTATCGCACGCCCGAGATGTATTATAAGAATGTCCTGAAGGGTGCCCGCATTATTGCGGGTGAGTGCTCCAAAGATGTAATATTTGAGTAGACTCGCATTTGGTTATCCCGTGCGCTGAAAACTTTGTTCATATGTGCTAAGCAACGCTTGTTAATTTAAAATATTACCTTCTGAGCGGCCATTTATCAAATCTGAGAGATGGCAAGTCGTCGGCTTCATCCCCCATGCCACGAGTGCTGGGGTGTTCGGGATAAATTTGAGCACTCTTGTTCCCATTTTTGGGTCCATCTAGGGAGGCGCTCAACACAACGAACAAGGCAACCGGACTTATAATGCTTGAACACTCTCACTTAGCCATAGAATTCTATAATTTTAAATTTCGGCGAAGCCCCTAGTCTTCGGAAGGCCGAATGTGGGGCGCTATCCACGCTTGGGTCGGACAAAGCCGGTTCCTCGCTCTAAGTGGCATAAGTCTTTAGGGACTCGAATAAAAAAACCCTCTCGAACAGCGACCGGCTCTCGCCTCATCATGACGGTCAGTTTTAACTTTCTCCACTTAGGCGCTCGCCCAGCTCAACCGAGGCGCAATCGCAGTGGTTCTCCTAGTGCTACCTTAGCCGATACAATGGAACGTAAGGTACCGAAACATGGGAGCCGGGCAAACCCAACTATTGACCCAAGATATGATTCGGAGCCGATGCATATAATGCTATAAGTTCGGGGTGCCGCACTTGTGAAAGTGTTCGGACTTATCACACCATGATGCGGGAAACATAAGCCCCTGGTGTTATTTAGCCATACCAAAGTGTACGGATGCAACATGTCATAAATGAACATATGTATAATAAGGAAATGCAATTATTGGCAAAGAAAGGTGCATTGTTTATTCAAGTAATACTGCTGTGAATGCAGAACGATAAAAATAGTGCAATAAGCAAGGGATGGGACTATTAAACATGTCCCCCTCCAGGGGTAGGCTGCGGGATAGTGTATAAAACAGATTTAATGCTCGTAATGGAGACCACCTGGATATTCGTCGTAGCCTTTCTCCTTCCCTGGCTGTTGCATCGTCAGTTTGGCAGGTCTACTGCCGGACAGGGCCTCTGATGAACGGAGTCCTGTGGGTAAAAAAAAGAAAAAAAAAAGAAGAACGACACACTTGAGAGCCCCTGGTGTGGTTAAGCCGCATTCTGGGCCTATCGTGGTCGTGCCCCTCCCCCTATGCCCATGGTATCTTCAGAGCGTAATGATGTACGTGAAGGGCCAGTCTTGCAATTTTGCAGGGGCTGGGGATGGGGCCGCATTGCTATGCATGCTCGGAACGCGCTGGGTGGTCTTGTTGTAGGTTACTGCGGGCGCGTTTAGCCGTGTCTGGTCGCTTAACGTCCGGACTCGAGAATTGCCTTAAGAGGCTGCACTGTACTTCTGCCGCGAGAGCCGCTGTATGTTCCTCCGTTCGGAGAGAGCGTTCAGTGTTTCCGTTGACCGTGATGACTCCTCGAGGGCCTGGCATCTTGAGCTTGAGGTATGCGTAGTGCGGCACCGCGTTGAACTTTGCAAACGCGGTGCGTCCGAGCAGAGCATGATAACCGCTGCGGAACGGAACTATGTCGAAGATTAACTCCTCGCTTCGGAAGTTATCCGGGGATCCGAAGACCACTTCCAATGTAACTGAGCCTGTACAATTGGCCTCTACACCTGGTATGACGCCTTTAAAGGTCGTATTTGTAGGTTTAATCCTTGAGGGGTCTATGCCCATTTTGCACACTGTATCCTGATAAAGCAGGTTCAGGCTGCTGCCGCCGTCCATTAGGACTTTGGTGAGGTGAAATCCATCGATGATTCGGTCTAGCAGCAATGCGGCGAATCCACCGTGGCGGATGCTGGTGGGGTGGTCCCTTCGATCAAAAGTGATCGGGCAAGAGGACCATGGGTTGAACTTCGGGGCGACTGGCTCCATCGCGTATACATCCCTAAGTGCACGCTTCCGCTCCCTCTTGGGTATGTGGGTTGCGTATATCATGTTCACCGTCCGCACTTGTGGGGGGAAACCCTTCTGTCCTCTATTGTTCGGCGGTCGGGTCTCTTCCTCGTCATCGCTATGCAGCCCCTTGTCGTTGTTTTCGGCAATTAACTTGCCTGCCTGCTTGAATACCCAATAGTCCCGGTTGGTGTGGTTAGCTGGCTTGTCGGGGGTGCCGTGTATCTGGCACGAGCGATCGAGTATTCGGTCCAAATTGGATGGACCCGGAGTAGTTCTTTTGAATGGCTTTTTCCGCTGACCGGATTTAGAGCCTCTGAATCCGGCATTGACTGCCGTATCCTCATTATTGTCGCCGTTAATGCGGCGTTTGTTCTTGTTGCGACGCGACCTGCCATTGTGGTCCTTGATATCCGGACTGCCAGAATTTTTGCTGAGGTTGTTGCTGCGGGCTAGCCAGCTGTCTTATCTCGCGCAGAAGCGGGTCATGAGTGATGTGAGGGCTGCCATGGATTTCGGCTTTTCCTGCCCCAGGTGCCGGGCAAGCCACTCGTCTCGGATGTTATGTTTGAAGGCCGCGAGGGCCTCTGCCTCCTAACAGTCGACGATTTGATTTTTCTTAGTTAAGAATCGTGTCCAGAATTGTCTGGCCGATTCGTCTGGCTGCTGAATTATGTGGCTTAGGTCGTCAGTGTCTGGTGGTCGCACATACGTGCCCTGGAAGTTATCGAGGAATGCGGCTTCCAGGTCCTCCCAACTCCCAATTGATTCTGCTGGTAAGCTATTAAGCCAATGCCGAGCTGGTCCTTTAAGCTTGAGTGGGAGGTATTTGATGGCATGGAGATCATCACCGCGGGCCATGTGGATATGAAGGAGATAGTCTTCGATCCAAACCACGGGGTCCGTTGTGCCATCATAAGATTCAATATTCACGGGTTTAAACCCTTCGGGGATTTGATGATCCATTACTTCATCTGTGAAGCATAGTGGGTGTGCGGCGCCTCTGTATTGGGCTATATCACGACGAAGCTCAAAAGAGTTTTGTCTACTGTGTTCGGCCCGGCCGGACTTGCTGTGTCCGGCGCGACGGTTGTCGTCATGTATCATGGGGCGCCCCCGCGATCCGTAGATCGATCTTGATTGTCTTGCCTTATCCTCCAATATATCTCGCAAGTCCGGAGCGTTCCCCTGTGGTCTTGTGCTTTTCGAGCGACGCCGGGGTACGGTTCTAATGGAGGGCCTAAAGGCCTCTCTGTCGCGGCCACGGGGTGGCCGGTCAGCCGTATTGTGCTCTGGTGATGCGGGTTTATATGCCTCCTCCTCTAATCGGGGTAGCAGCTTGCGTTTGGGGTAGCTTTTGGAGGGGCGTTCGAGCTCATGCTCTTCGGCCGCAAGGACTTCAGTCCATCTGTCGGCTAGCAGATCTTGATCAGCTCTAAGCTGTTGCTGCTTTTTCTTGAGGCTGCTTGCCGTGGCCATAAGCCTGTGTTTAAAACGCTCTTGTTCGGCAGGATCCTCAGGCACGACAAATTCATCGTCGTCGAGGCTTTCTTCGTCTCCGGAGGGAGGCATGTAATTATCATCCTCTACCTCTTCGTCTACCGCTCTCTCGTGAGGGATGGCGTCTCCATCCTCCTGTGCTGAATCTTGCTGCAGGGTGTTGTCTTCGGCACTGTCTGGGGTGTTATTATCTCCGGTGCCGGAATCTCCATTCTTTCTTTGGAGGGATTTAGAGCGGCGCCGCTGACGCCAGCGTTTGGGATGTTTCTTGGAGGGATCATCCTCCTCTGTTCCTCCGCCGTTCCCATCCTTCGGGATATCCACCATGTATATGTCATATGATGAGGTGGCTTTCCAGTGCCCAGTAGGCGTTGGTTCTTGGTCGTCTCCGGCATCGTCGGCCATACCGTCGATGTCTTCGGAGTCGAAGTCTAGCATGTCGGTTAAATCGTCGATAGTGGCTACTAAGTGGGTGGTGGGTGGGTTCTGAATTTCTTCGTCGTCCGCATCCCAACCATCCTGACCGCAGTCCGACCAGGGCTCTCCTGATAACGAGAGATACTTTAGTGAACTCAAGATGTCGCTGAAAGGTGAGTGTTGAAAGACGTCTGCAGCGGTGAACTCCATGATCGGCGCCCAATCGGATTTGATTGGAGGGGTCGCGGGAGGTACGGAGTCCGGCAAGGAGTCCGGCACCTCGGAATCACGAGCTTCACAGGGGACAAGGCCAGTATTCGGCTCCATCGCCGTAGAGGTTGCAGCCCCCGAGGCGGTGTCTAACCATCCGTCCTCGATCTGCGCAACCGGCTCCGAATCGAGGGTCGGAGCGGGCTGGTGTGCGGCCTCCAGGGCACTGCCCGGCTGCAGAGCTAAATCATGCCCATCGTGACAGTGCGGTGCGCTCGGCTGTGGTTCGAATCCATCGAAGATCAAGTCTCCGCGGATGTCAGCCGTGAAGTTCAAACTTACAAATCTGACCTGACGGCCAGGGGCGTAGCTTTCGATCTGCTCCAGATGGCCAAGCGTATTGGCCCGCAGTGCAAAGCCGCCGAATACGAAGATCTGTCCGGGGAGAAAAGTCTCACCCTGGACTACGTCGTTGGTGACGATCGAAGAAGCCATCGAGCCTATCGGTGATGACACAGAGGAACTCTCAATGAAAGCACAAATGTCGGTGTCAAAACCGGCGGATCTCGGGTAGGGGCTCCCGAACTGTGCGTCTAGGCGGATGGTAACAGGAGACGAGGGACACAGTGTTTTACCCAGGTTTGGGCCCTCTTGATGGAGGTAAAACCCTACATCCTGCTT
Source organism: Triticum dicoccoides (assembly GCF_002162155.2). NCBI lineage: Eukaryota > Viridiplantae > Streptophyta > Magnoliopsida > Poales > Poaceae > Triticum > Triticum dicoccoides. Next base: position 116,707,522 of record NC_041383.1, read on the forward strand.
GATTGATATTGATGATGTGGGTATTACAAGAGTAGATCTACCACGAGATCAAGGAGGCTAAACCCTAGAAGCTAGCCTATGGTATGATTGTTGTTCGTCCTACGGACTAAAGCCATCCGGTTTATATAGACACCGGAGAGGGCTAGGGTTACACAGAGTCGGTTACAATGGTAGGAGATCTACATATCCGTATTGCCATGCTTGCCTTCCACGCTAAGGAAAGTCCCATCCGGACACGGGACGAAGTCTTCAATCTTGTATCTTCATAGTCTTGGAGTCCGGCCAACGATGATAATTCGGCTGTCCGGACACCCCCTAGTCCGGGACTCCCTCACCGTCCCTCTCTTGGGCGCGCCATAGGGGAGTCCTACTCCCACCGGGAGTAGGATTCCCCCCTTCCAAGTTGGAGTAGGAGAGGTAGGAAAGAGGAGGGAGAGAAGAACGAAAGGGGCCAGCCCCCTCACCCAATTCGGATTGGGCTTGGGGGGGAGGGGCTCCTAGGCTTCCTCCTCCTCTATTCCACTAAGGCCCAATAAGGCCCATACACTCCCCGGTGAATTCCCGTAACTCTCCGGTACTCCGATAAATACCCGAATCACTCAGAACCTTTTTGATGTCCGAATATAGTCGTCCAATATAACGATCTTTACGTATCGACCATTTCGAGACTCTTCCTCATGCCCCCTATCTCATCCGGGACTCCGAACTACCTTCGGTACATCAAAACACATAACTCATAGTATAAATCGTCACCGAACGTTAAGCGTGCGGACCCTACGGGTTCGAGAACTATGTATACATGACCGAGACATGTCTCTGGTCAATAACCAATAGCGGAACCTGGATGCTCATATTGGCTCCTACATATTCTACGAAGATCTTTATTGGTCAAACCGCATAACAACATACGTTGTTCCCTTTGTCATCGGTATGTTACTTGCCCGAGATTCGATCATCGGTATCTCAATACCTAGTTCAATCTCATTACCGGCAAGTCTCTTTACTCGTTCTGTAATGCATCATCCCGCAACTAACTCATTAGTCACATTGCTTGCAAGGCTTATAGTGATGTGCATTACCAATAGGGACCAGAGATACCTCTCCGACAATCGGAGTGACAAATCCTAATCTCGATCTATGCCAACCCAACAAACACCATCGAAGACACCTGTAGAGCACCTTTATAATCACCCAGTTACGTTGTGACATTTGGTAGCACACAAAGTGTTCCTCCGGTATTCGGGAGTTGCATAATCTCATAGTCTGAGGAACTTGTATAAGTCATGAAGAAAGCAGTAGCAATAAAACTAACACGATCGTAATGCTAAGCTAACGGATGGGTCATGTCCATCACATCATTCTCCTAATGATGTGATCCCGTTCATCAAATGACAACACATGTCTATGGTTAGGAAACATAACCATCTTTGATTAACAAGCTAGTATAGTAGAGGCATACTAGGGACTGTAGGTTTTGTCTATGTATTCACACAGGTACTAAGTGTCCGGTTAATACAATTCTAGCATGAATAATAAACATTTATCATGATATAAGGAAATAAATAATAACTTTATTATTGCCTCTAGGGCATATTTCCTTTAGTCTCCCACTTGCACTAGAGTCAATAATCTAGCTCACATCACCTTATGATTTAACACAAATATTCACATCTGTATGTGATTAACACCCATAGCTCACATCGTCATGTGACCAACACCCAAAGGGTTTACTAGAGTCAATAATCTAGTTCAAATTGCTATGTGATTAACACCCAAAGAGTACTAAGGTGTGATCATGTTTTGCTCATGAGAGAAGTTTAGTCAACGGGTCTGTCAAATTCAGAGCCGTATGTATTTTGCAAATTTCTATGTCTACAATGCTCTGCATGGTGCTACTCTAGCTAATTGCTCCCAATTTCAATATGTATCTAGATCGAGACTTAGAGACATCCAGATCGATGTCAAAGTTTGCGTCGATGTAACTCTTTACGACAAACTCTTTATCACCTCCATAACCGAGAAATATTTCCTTAGTCTTCACTAAGGATAATTTTGACCGCTGTCCATTGATCTACTCTTATATCACTATTTAATCCCTTGCCAAACTCAGTGTAGGGTATACAATAGATCTAGTACACAACATGGCATACTTTATAGAACCTATGGCTGAGGCATAGGGAATGACTTTCATTCTCTTTCTATCTTCTACTGTGGTCGGGCTTTGAGTCCTACTCAATTTCACACCTTGTAATACAAGCAAGAACTCCTTCTTTGACTTATCTATTTTGAACTCTTTCAAAATCTTGTCAAGGTATGTACTCATTGAAAAATCTTATTAAGCGTCTTGATATATCTCTATAGATCTTGATTCCCAATATGTAAGCAGCTTCACTGAGGTCTTTTATTGAAAACTCTTATTCAAATATCCCTTTATGCTATCTAAAAATTCTATATCATTTCCAATCAACAATATCTCATCCACATATAATATTAGAAATTCTACGGAGCTCCCACTCACTTTCTTGTAAATATAGGCTCCTCAAAAAAGTCGGTATGAAACCATATGCTTTGATCACACTATCAAAATGTTTATTCCAACTATGAGAGGCTTGCACCAGTCCATAAATGGATCGCTGGAACTTGCACACTTTCTTAGCACCCTTTGGATCGACAAAACCTTTCGGTTGTATCATATACAACTCTTCTTCCAGAAATCTATTCAGGGATGCTGTTTTGACATCCATCTGCCAGATTTCATAAAATATGGCAACTGCTAACATCATTCGGACGGATTTAAGCATCACTACAGTTGAGAAAATCTCATTGTAGTCAACACCTTGAATTTGTCAAAAACCTCTTTGCAACAAGTCGAGCTTTGTAGATAGTAACACTACTATGATCGTCCGGCTTCCTCTTGAAGATCCATTTATTTAATATGGCTTGCCGATCATCGGTCAAGTCCACCAAAGTCCATACTTTGTTCTCATACATGGATCCTGTCTCAGATTTCATGGCCTCAAGCCATTTTGCGGAATCTGAGCTCATCATCGCTTCCTCATAGTTCGTAGGTTCATCATGGTCTAGTAACATGACTTCCAGAACAGGATTACCGTACCACTCTGGTGCGGATCTCACTCTGGAAGACCTACGAGGTTCGGTAGTAACTTGATCTGAAGCTTCATGATCATCATCATTAGCTTCCTCACAAATTGGTGTAGCAATCACTGGAACTGATTTCTGTGATGAACTACTTTCCAATAAGGGAGAAGGTAGAATTACCTCATCAAGTTCTACTTTCCTCCCACTCACTTCTTTCGATAGAAACTCCTTCTCTAGAAAGGATCCATTTTTAGCAACAAAGATTTTGCCTTCGGATCTGTGATAGAAGGTGTACCCAACGTTTTCCTTTGGGTATCCTATGAAGACGCACTTCTCCGATTTGGGTTCGAGCTTATCTGGTTGAAACTTTTCCCCATAAGCATCGCAGCCCAAAAATTTTAAGAAACGACAACTTTGGTTTCTTGCTAAACCACAGTTCATAAGGCGTCGTCTCAACGGATTTTGATGGTGCCCTATTTAAAGTGAATGCAACTGTCTCTAATGCATAACCCCAAAACGATAGTGGTAACCTAGTAAGAAACATCATAGATCACACCATATCCAATAAAGTGCAGTAACGATGTTCGGACACACCATTATGCTGTGGTGTTCCATGTGGCGTGAGCTATGAAACTATTCCACATTGTTTTAAATTAAGGCCAAACTCGTAACTCAAATATTCTCCTCCATGATCAGATCGTAGAAACTTTATTTTCTTGTTACGATGATTCTCCACTTCACTCCGAAATACTTTGAACTTTTCAAATGTTTCAGACTTGAGTTTCATTAAGTAGATATACCCATATCTTCTCAAATCATCTGTGAAGGTCAGAAAATAATGATACCCGCCACGAGCATCAACACTCATCGGACCGCAAATATCGGTATGTATTATTTCCAATAAGTCACTAGCTCATTCCATTGTTCCGGAGAACGGAGTTTTAGTCATCTTGCCCATAAGGCATGGTCTGCAAGCATCAAATGATTCATAATCAAGTGATTCCAAAAGTCCATCTTTATGGAGTTTCTCTATGCGCTTTACACCGATATGACCCAAACGGTAGTGCCACAAATATGTTGCACTATCATTATCAACTTTGCATCTTTTGGCATCAATATTATGAATATGTGTATCACTACGATCAAGATCCAATAAACCATCAACATAGGGTGTATGACCATAAAAGGTTTTATTCATGTAAACAAAATAACAATTTATTCTCTGTCTTAGATGAATAATCGTATCACAATAAACATGATCTAATCATATTTATGCTCAACGCAAACACCAAATAACATTTATTTAGGTTCAACACTAATCTCGAAAGTATAAGGAGTGTGCGATGATGATCATATCAATCTTGGAACCACTTCCAACACACATCATCACTTCACTCTCAACTAGTCTATGTTTATTTTGTAACTCCTGTTTCGAGTTACTAATCTTAGCAACCGAACAAGTATCAAATATTCAGGGGTTACTATAAATACTAGTAAGGTACACATCAATAACCTGTATATCAAATATACCCTTGTTCACTTTGCCATCCTTCTTATCCACCAAATATTCAGGGTATTTCCGCTTCTAGTGACCATTTCCTTTGAAGTAGAAGCACTCAGTTTCAGGCTTTGGTCCAGCTTTTGGCTTCTTCATGGGAGTGACAACTTGCTTGCCATTCTACTTGAAGTTCGCTTTCTTTCCCTTTGCCCTTTTCTTGAAACTAGTGGTCTTGTTAATCATCAACACTTGATGCTCTTTCTTGATTTCTACCTTCATCGATTTCAACATCACGAAGAGCTCGGGAATCATTTTCGTCATCCCTTGCATACTATAGTTCATCACGAAGTTCCAGTAACTTGGTGATGGTGACTAGAGAACTCTGTCAATCACTATCTTATCTGGAGGATTAACTCCCACTTGATTCAAGCGATTGTAGTACTCAGACAATCTAAGCACTTTCTCACTAGTTGAGCAATTCTCCTCCATCTTTTAGGTGAAGTATTTGTCAGAGATCTCATACCTCTTGACACGTGCATGAGCCTGAAATACCAATTTCAGCTCTTGGAACATCTCATATGCTCCGTGACATTCAAAAACATTTTTGAAGTCCCGGTTCTAAGCCGTAAAGCATGGTGCACTAAACTATCAAGTAGTCATCATATTGAGCTAGCCAAACGTTCATAACGTCTGCATGTGCTCCTGCAATAGGTCTGTCACCTAGCGGTGCATCAAGGACATAATTCTTCTGTGCAGCAATGAGGATAAACCTCAGATCATGGACCAAGTCCGCATCATTACTACTATCATCTTTCAACTTGTTTTTCTCTAGGAACATATAAAAAACATAGGGAAGCTATAACACAAGCTATTGATCTACAACATTATTTGCAAAATACTATCAGGACTAAGTTCATGATAAATTAAAGTTCAATTAATCATAATACTTAAGAACTCCCACTTAGATAAACATCCCTCTAATCATCTAAGTGATCACGTGATCCAAATCAACTAAACCATGTCCGATTATCATGTGAGATGGAGTAGTTTTCAATGGCGAACATCACTATGTTGGTCATATCTACTATATGATTCACTCTCAACCTTTCGGTCTCAGTGTTCCGAGGACATATCTGCATATGCTAGGCTCGTCAAGTTTAACCTGAGTATTCTGCGTGTGCAAAACTGTCTTACACCCGTTGTATTTGAACATAGAGCTTATCACACCCGATCATCACATGGTGTCTCGGCACGAAGAACTTTCGCAACAGTGCATACTCAGGGAGAACACTTATACCTTGAAATTTAGTGAGAGATCATCTTATAATCCTACCGTCGAACTAAGCAAAATAAGATGTATAAAAGATATACATCACATGCAACCAAAATATGTGACATGATATGGCCATCATCATCTTGTGACTTTGATCTCATCTGTAAAGTACCGTTATGATCTCCATTGTCACCGGCATGACACCATGATCTTCATCATCTTGATATTTATCAATGCGTCGTCACATGGCCGTCTCGCCAACAATTGCTTTTGCAACTATTGCTATCGCATAGCGATAAAGTAAAGCAATCATATGGCGCTTGCATCTTATGCAATAAAGAGACAACCATAAGGCTCCTGCCAGTTGTCGATAACTTGAACAAAACATGATCATCTCATACAATAATTTTAGCATCATGGCTTGACCATATTGATGACCCACAAGTGTAGGAGATCTATCTAGTCCTTTCGATAAGTAAGAGTGTCGAACCCAACGAGGAGCAGAAGGAAATGACAAGAGGTTTTCAGCAAGGTATTCTCTTCAAGCACTGAAATTGTAGGTAACAGATAGTTTTGTGATAAGATAATTTGTAACGGGTAACAAGCAATGAAAGTAAATAAGGTGCAGCAAGGTGGCCCAATCCTTTTTGTAGCAAAGGACAAGCCTGGACAAGTTCTTATATGAGAAAAGCGCTCCCGAGGACACATGGGAATTATGGTCAAGCTAGTTTTCATCACATTCATATGATTCACGTTCGTTACTTTGATAATTTGATATGTGGGTGGACCAGTGCTTGGGTACTTCCCTTTCTTGGACAAGCATCCCACTTATGAATAACCCCTATTTCAAGCATGCGCAACTACAAAAGAAGTATTAAGGTAAGCCTAACCATAGCATGAAACATATGGATCCAAATCAGCCCCTTACGAAGCAACGCATAAACTAGGGTTTAAGCTTCTGTCACTCTAGCAACCCATCATCTACTTATTACTTCCCAATGCCTTCCTCTAGGCCCAAACAATGGTGAAGTGTCATAGTGTCATGTAGTCGACGTTCACATAACATCTCATCAAAATATCGAACGAATACCAAATTTACATACCTACTTATATCAAGACTTCTCCCATGTCCTCAGGAACAAACGTACTACTCATAAATCATATTCATGTTCATAATCAGAGTGGTATTGGTATGCATTAAGAATATGAACATATGATCTTCCACCAAATAAACCAACTAGCATCAACTACAAGGAGTAATCAACACTATTAGCAACCCACAGGTACCAATCTGAGGTTTTGATACAAAGATTGGATACAAGAGATGAACTAGGGTTTGAGAGGAGATGATGCTGGTGAAGATGTTGATGGAGATTGACCCCCTCCCAATGAGAGGATCGTTGGTGATGATTTCCCCCTCCCCGAGGGAAGTTTCCTCGGCAGAACAGCTCCGCCGGAGCCCTAGATTGGTTCTGCCAAGGTTCCGCCTCGTGGGGGCGGAGTTTCGTCCCGTAAGCTTACTTATGATTTTTTCCAGGGAAAGAGACCTCATATAGCAGAAGATGGGCACCGGGGGCCTGTTAGGGGGCCCACGAGGCACGGGGCGTGCCCTAGGGGGGTGGGCGCGCTCCCCACCCTCGTGACCAGGTGTGGGCCCCCTGATGCTGATTCCTTCGCCAGTATTTTTTACTAAATCAAAAAATGACTTTCGGGGAGTTTCGGGACTTTTGGAGCTATGCAGAATAGGTCTCTAATATTTGCTCCTTTTTCCAGCCCAGAATTCCAGCTGCCGGCAATCTCCCTCTTTATGTAAACCTTGTAAAATAAGAGAGAATAACCATAAGTATTGTGACATAATGTGTAATAACAGTCCATAATGCAATAAATATTGGTATAAAAGCATGATGCAAAATGTACGTATCAACTCCCCCAAGCTTAGACCTCGCTTCTCCTCAAGCGGAAGCCGATATCGAAAAATATGTCCACATGTTTAGAGATAGAGGTGTCGATAAAAATAAAATACGGACATGCAGGCATCATGATCATTCTTATAACAATAATATATATATATATATATATATATATATATATATATATATATATATATATATATTGTCATACGGTTTCTTATGCTCAAGTAACAATCTATTCACAATGTCAAGTATGGTTCAAAAACTTCATTGAGAACTAACAAACTATAATCTCAGTCACTGAAGCAATTGCAATTTATCATAACATAGGAAAGAGTCAACATAATTGCTTTTCAGCAAGTCCACATACTCAACTATCATTTAGTCTTTCATAATTGCTGACACTCACGCAATACTTGTGGTTATGGAGTTTTAATCGGACACAGAGAAAGATAGGGGCTTATAGTGTTGCCTCCCAACGTTTTACCTGAAAGGTAATGCCAACAATAATAGTTCATGCTAACGAACATCAAATTGGATATATGTATCAGGATCTTTCCAACACGAGGTGCTTGCGAAAGGATAAAATAAAAAGGAAAGGTGAGGATCACCTTGACTCTTGCATAAAGTAAAAGATAGTCCCTTCGAAGAGGGAAGCAGAGGTTGTCATGTGCCCTTATGGTTGGATGCACAAAAGCTTAATGCGAAAGAACGTCACTTTATATTACCACTTGTGATATGAACCTTTATTATGAAGTCTGTCGCTTTTATTACTTCCATATCACACGATCGTATAAAGCTTATTTTCTCCACACTAATAAGTCATACATATTTAGAGAGCAATTTTTATTGCATGCAACATGACAACTTACTTGAAGGATCTTACTCAATCCATAGGTAGATATGGTGGACTCTCATGGCAAAACTGGTTTAAGAGTATTTCGGAAGCACAAGTAATTTTTACTTGGTGCAAGGATTTTGGCTAGCATGAGGGGAAAAGGCAAGCTCAACATGTTGGACGATCCATGACAATATACTTTAACTAAGATGTGAGAAAGCATAACCCATTATGTTGTGTTCCTTGTCCAACATCAACTCTTTTAGCATGTCATATTTTAATGAGTGCTCACAATCATAAAAGATGTCCAAGATAGTATATTTGCATGTGAGAACCTCTCTTTCTTTATTACTTCCTATTAATTGTAATGATGACCAAAACCATGTTTGCCAACCCTCAACAACTTTTATGCCTCATACTCTTTATGTGTGAAGTCATTACTATCCATAAGATCAACATAGTTTCTTTTGTTTCCCTTTTATTCTTTCTGTTTTCTCAAGATCATAGCAGGATAGCAAAGCCCTTGACTCAACACTAATCTTTATTATAGATAGCTCACGGACTCGATTACATAGATGGATCACAAAGCAAAACTCGAAACTAATTCATACCAAACTCTATTCTACTAGATTAAGATATTACCAAAAGGATCGAACTAAGAAAAAACTGTAAAGATAGGAGTGTGGTGGTGATATGATACTGGGGCAACTCGCCCAAGCTTGGCAGTTGCCAAGGGGAGTGCCCATACCCATGTGATTATATGTCTCCTTTGCTGGTGAAGAAGGTGTTGTTGTTGATGATGTAGGCTTGTCCTCCATCTTCCAAGGCATAGGCTCCCCATCATAGAAAGATGATCGAGTCTCCGGGATCCTCAAATCTGCAGCCAAACTCATCTATTGAATATATATTCATACTCACAATTTTGGTTTTGCAGGTCATAGATCTGGGCTTGGAGGTGCTCTATGTTCTCATGAAGCTTGAAGATGGTCTCCCCAATGTCCTTGGCATCCGGCTTGTGCTTGTTGGTGAACTCCGCAATCATCATCTGGTTGGCGTTGAGTCCGTGTTCCACCATCCCTTGGCACTTGAAAACTTGTTGATTCATTGCTTCAAGACTTGTCTCCATGCTTCCGGTCCTCCTGGGTCCCTCAACATCGCGGATGTGCAGCACCCCTCACGCATCTCAATGGTTTGAGGGTGTTGCAGCACCTCCGCGAGGTAGGGATTGATGACCTTCTCGAAGAACTTGTCCTTGGGGGCGCTTGAAGACGTCATGGTGATCTAGATATGTCAGAAAACAAGCTCGAAACAAAGACAGAGGATATTTGCGTGATACAGTGGTCAAAACCTCCGGGAGATTATATAATGAATTTTTACCGACCAAAAGAAGTATCGTGCAAGAAAACGGAGTCCGGAGAGCACACGAGGTGCCCACAAGGCAGGGGGGTGCGGCCAGTAGGGTAGGGCGCACCCTCCACCCTCGCGGGGGCCTCGTGTCCTTCCCAGAGTACTTATTTTTCTATTTTCTTAAATATTCCAAAACGGAGAAATACTGCTGTTAAAATTAATTTGGAGTCGGTTTACTTACCGTACCACGTACCTATTACTTTTTGGAGTCTGGAACGTTCTGGAAGGTGTCCCTTATGTATTCTTCTGGGGTTACGGTTTCAATAATGTTAGTTTCAACATTTATTGGGTTACCTGAGATATAATGTTCGATTCTTTGACCTTTCACCACCTTCGGATTTGTGCCCTCGAAGTTCTTGATTTTTATGGCACCGGAGTGATAGACTTCCTCGATAACGTAAGGGCCTTCCCATTTAGAGAGAAGTTTTCCTGCAAAAAAATCTTAAACGAGAGTTGAAGAGCAACACATAGTCACCTACATTAAACTCACGCTTTTGTATCCTCTTGTCATGCCATCTTTTAACTTTTTCTTTGAATAGTTTGGCATTTTCATAAGCTTGGGTTCTCCATTCATCAAGTGAGCTAATGTCAAATAACCTCTTCTCACCAGCAAGTTTGAAATCATAATTAAGCTATTTAATAGCCCAATATTCCTTATGTTCTAGTTCGAGAGGTAGGTGACAAGATTTTCCATAAACCATTTTATATGGAGACATACCCATAAGATTTTTATATGCAGTTCGATAAGCCCATAATGCATCATCAAGTTTCTTGGACCAATTCTTTCTAGATCTATTAACAGTCTTTTGCAAAATTAATTTAAGTTCTGTTACTCAGCTCTACTTGTCCACTAGACTGTGGGTGATAAGGGGATGCAATTCTATGGTTAACATCATACTTAGCAAGCATTTTAGGAAAAGCATCATGAATAAAATGAGAACCACCATCAGTCATTAAGTATCTAGGGACTCAAAACCTCGGGAAAATAACTTCTTTAAGCATCTTAATAGAGGTGTTATGATCAGCACTACTAGTTGGAATAACCTCTACCCACTTTGTAACGTAATCAACAGCAACTAAAATATGTGTATACCCATTAGAGGCAGGAAAAGGTCCCATATAATCAAAGCCCCAAACATCGAAAGGTTCAATAACAAGAGAATAGTTCATAGGCATTTCTTGACGTCTACTAATATTACCAATTCTTTGACATTCATCACAAGACAAGACAAACTTACGGGCATCTTTGAAGAGAGTAGGCCAATAAAAACCAGATTGCAATACCTTATGTGCAGTTCTATCTCCAGTGTGGTGTCCTCCATATGCCTCGGAGTGACACTTGCGTAGGATCTGTTCATGTTCATGCTCAGGTACACAACGTCTAATAACACCATCTACTCCTTCTTTATAAAGGTGTGGGTCATCCCAGAAGTAATGTCTTAAATCATAGAAGAACTTTTTCTTTTGTTGATATGTAAAACTAGGTGGTATGAATTTAGCAACAATGTAATTAGCATAATCAGCATACCATGGAGCCGTACGAGAAGCATTTATGACAGCTAATTGTTCATCAGGAAAGTTACCATTAATAGGTAGTGGGTCATCAAGAACATTCTCTAACCTAGACAAGTTGTCTGTAACATGGTTCTCAGCTCCCTTTCTATCAATAATATGTAAATAAAATTCTTGTAGCAAGAGGACCCACCTAATAAGTCTAGGTTTAGCATCTTTCTTTTCCATAAGATATTTAATAGCATCATGATCAGTGTGAATAGTTACTTTAGAATCAACAATATAAGGTATGAACTTATCACAAGAAAATACAACTGCTAAAAATTCCTTTTCAGTAGTAGCATAATACCTCTGGGCACTGTCTAGAGTTTTACTAGTATATTGAATAACATTTAGTTTCTTATCAACTCTTTGTTCTAGAACAACACCTACAACATAATCGCTAGCATCATACATAATTTCAAAGGGTAAATTCCAGTCAGGAGGTTGAACAATAGGTGCAGAAACCAAAGCTTTCTTAAGTATTTCAAATGCTTCTACACAATCATCATCGAAGACAAAAGGAATATCTATTTGTAATAGATTAGTCAGAGGCCTAGAGATTTTAGAAAAGTCCTTAGTGAACCTCCTATAAAAACCGGCATGACCAGGGAAAATTCTTATACCTTTGATGTCCTTGGGACATGGCATCTTTTCAATTGCATCAACTTTAGCTTTATCAACTTCAATACCTCTCTCAGGAATTTTATGCCCCAAGACAATGCCTTCATTAACCATAAAGTGACACTTCTCCTAGTTCAAAACAAGAGTAGTATCTTCGCATCTCTGCAAAACTCGTTCAAGGTTGCTCAAGCAATCATCAAAAGAGGATCCATCAATGGAGAAATCATCCATGAATACCTCACAAATATTTTCACAAAAGTCAGAGAATATAGACATCATGCATCTCTAAAAAGTAGCAGGTGCATTACATAAATCAAAAGGCATACGTCTATAAGCAAAAGTACCGAAAGGGCAAGTAAAAGTGGTCTTTTCTTGATCATCCGCTGACACAAGTATTTGAGAGAAACTAGAATAACCATCTAGAAAGCAAAAATGTGTATGTTTGGATAGTCTTTCTAGCATTTGATCGATAAAAGGTAAAGGGTAATGATCTTTTTTAGTAGCTTTATTTAATTTGCGGAAATCAATTACCATCCTATAACCTGTAATAATTCTTTGCGGGATCAATTCATCTTTATCATTAGGAACAATAGTAATACCTCCCTTCTTAGGGACACAATGGACAGGACTTACCCACTTACTATCAGCAACGGTATAAATTATACCTGCCTCTAGGAGCTTTAGTATTTCCTTTCTTACCACTTCCTTCATCTTAGGGTTTAACCGTCATTGATGATCGATAACTGGTTTGGCGTCTTCTTCCAACTTAATTTTGTGTTGGCATAGAGTGGGACTAATGCCCTTAAGATCATCAAGAGTGTATCTAATAGCAGCACGGTGCTTCTTTGGAGTTTTCAATAATCTTTCCTCTTCCTGCTCTGAAAGGTTAGCACTAATAATAACAGGATATATCTTCTTTTCATCAAGATAAGCATATTTAAGATTATCGGGTAATGGTTTAAGTTCAAACACGGGATCACCCTTGGGTGATGGAAGATCCCCTAGAATTTCAATAGGTAAGTTGTTTTTCAAAATAGGACCCTGTTTAATGAATACTTCATCTATTTCCCTTCTTTCATTCATGAACATATCATTTTCATGATCTAGCAAATATTGTTCTAAAGGATCAGTAGGAGGCACAACAATAGAAGCAAGACAATTAATTTCATCCTTACTAGACAGTTCTTTATCATGTGGTTGTCTACGAAATTTAGCAAAATTAAACTCATGAGTCATATCATCCAAGCCAATCATGACAACATCTTTTTTGCAATCAATTCTAGCATTAACAGTATTCAAGAAGGATCTACCAAATATAATGGGACAAAAGTTATCTTGTGGGGAACCAAGAACGAGAAAATCAGCAGGATATTTAACTTTCCCACACAAGACTTCAACATCTCTAACAATCCCAATTGGTGAAATAGTATCTCTATTAGCAAGCTTAATTGTAACATAATTATCTTCTATCTCAGCAGGTGCAATATCATGCATAATTTCTTGATATAAGGAGATAGGTATTGCACTAGCACTAGCACCCATATCACATAATCCATGATAACAATGATCTCCTATTTTAACAGAAATAACAGGCATGCCTACAACTGGTATATGTTTCTTAGCATCAGGTTTAGCAATTCTAGCAGCTTCATCACATAAATAAATAACATACCCATCAATATTATCAGCCAAGAGATCTTTAACCACAACAACATTAGGTTCAACTTGAATTTTCTCAGGGGGTTTATATGTCTTAATATTGCTTTTATTAACCACAGTTGAATTTTTAGCATGATCCTTTATCCTAACGGGGAAAGGAGGTTTCTCAATATAAGTGGTAGGGATAGTAGTATCATTATAAGTGATAGTATTTTCTTCAACTTTAATAGGTGCAACTACTTTTACTTCAGTGGGAGGATTGTATTTAAACCACTTCTCCTTAGAGATCAACATGAGTAGCGAATGATTCACAGAAAGAAGCTACTATCTCAGAGTCAAGTCCATATTTAGTGCTAAATCCACGAAAAGCATCGGTATCCATAAAAGATTTAACACAATCAAACTTAGGTGCCATACCTAACTCCTTACCATCATCGGAATCCCAATCTTCAGTGTTGCATTTAATTCTTTCCAATAAATCCCACTTGAATTCAATAGTCTTCATCATAAAAGACCCATCACAAGAAGTATCAAGCATGGTGCGATTGTTTAGAGAAAGTCGAGCATAAATTTTTTGAATAATCATTTCTCTTTAGAGCTCATGATTGGGGCATGAATATAACATTGACCTAAGCCTCCCCCAAGCTTGAGCGATGCTTTCTCCTTCGCGGGGCCAAAAATTATATATGTAATTACGATCACGATGAACAAGATGCATAGGATAGAACTTCTGGCAAAATTCCAACGTCAATCGTTTATAGTTCCAGGATCCCATATCATCACATAGCGTATACCATGTCAATGCGTCTCCCTTGAAAGATAAAGGGAAAACTTTCTTCTTGATAACATCCTCGGGCATACTTGCAAGCTTAAATAATCCACAAACTTCATCTACATAGATTAGGTGCAAGTCGGGATGCAATGTTCCATCTCCTATAAAAGGATTAGAAGAAGTTTCTCTACCATACCCAAGGGAATTTTAAAGTAAACATTTTCAGTAGGTTCAGTAGGTTGAGGAGCAACTCTTTGCTCTACTGGTCGGGGTGAAGATACCCCGAACAATCCCCTCAAAGGATTAGTTTCCATAGTAACAAGTGACAGTAAATTTCAACACACTATATAAAATTTTCCTTACCAAGTTCCACTTACCAAAGGCGCTTCACTCCCCGGCAACGGAGCCAGAAATGAGTCTTAATGATCCACAAGTGTAGGGGATCTACTGTAGTCATTTCGATAAGTAAGAGTGTCGAACCCAACGAGGAGCAGAAGGAAATGACAAGTGGTTTTCAGTAAGGTATTCTCTGCAAGCACTGAAATTGTAGGTAACAGATAGTTTTGTGATAAGATAATTTGTAACGGGTAACAAGAAATGAAAGTAAATAAGGTGCAGCAAGGTGACCCAATCCTTTTTGTAGCAAAGGACAAGCCTGGACAAGTTCTTATATGAGAAAAGCGCTCCCGAGGACACATGGGAATTATTGTCAAGCTAGTTTTCATCACGTTCATATGATTCGCGTTCGTTACTTTGATAATTTGATATGTGGGTGGACCGGTGCTTGGGCACTACCCTTTCTTGGACAAGCATCGCACTTATGATTAACCCCTATTGCAAGCATTCGCAACTACAAAACAAGTATTAAGGTAAACCTAACCATAGCATGAAACATATGGATCCAAATCAGTCCCTTACGAAGCAACGCATAAAGTAGGATTTAAGCTTCTGTCACTCTAGCAACCCATCATCTACTTATTACTTCCCAATGCCTTCCTCTAGGCCCAAACAATGGTGAAGTGTCATGTAGTCGACATTCACATAACACCACTAGAGGATAGACAACATACATCTCATCAAAATATCGAATGAATACCAAATTCACATGACCACTTATAGCAAGACTTCTCCCATGTCCTCAGGAACAAACGTACTACTCACAAATCATATTCATGTTCATAATCAGAGGGCTATTGATATGCATTAAGGATCTAAACGTATGAACTTCCACCAAATAAACCAACTAGCATCAACTACAAGGAGTAATCAACACTACTAGCAACCCACAGGTACCAATATGAGGTTTTGATACAAAGATTGGATACAAGAGATGAACTAGGGTTTGAGAGGAGATGGTGCTGGTGAAGATGTTGATGGAGATTGACCCCCTCCCGATGAGAGGATCGTCGGTGATGACGATGGTGATTATTTCCCCCTCCCGGAGGGAAGTTTCCCCGGCAGAACATCTCCGCCGGAGCCCTAGATTGGTTCTGCCAAGGTTCCGCCTCGTGGCGGCGGAGTTTCGTCTCATAAGCTTGCTTGTGATTTTTTCCAGGGTAAGAGACCTCATATAGCAGAAGATGGGCACCGGAGGCCTGTCAGGGGGCCCACGAGGCAGGGGGGCGCGCCCCCATCCTCGTGACCAGGGTGTGGGCCCCCTGACGCTGATTCCTTTGCCAGTATTTTTTATTAAATCCGAAAATGACTTTAGGGGAGTTTTAAGACATTTGGAGCTTTGCAGAATAGGTCTCTAATATTTGCTCCTTTTTCCAGCCCAGCATTCCAGCTGCCGGCATTCTCCCTCTTTATGTAAACCTTGTAAAATAAGAGAGAATAGCCATAAATATTGTGACATAATGTGTAATAACAGTCTATAATGCAATAAATATTGATATAAAAGCATAATGCAAAATGGATGTATCACATATCACATCACAACATGCCCTGCAAAAATTTACGTGGCTGCTACGGGCTGAGCAAGAACCGTTCTTACCTACGCATCAAAAGCACAATGATATTTCGTCAAGTTAGTGTTGTTTTAACGTTCAACAAGGACTGGGCGTAGCCACACTCGGTTTAACTAAAGTTGGAGAAAATGACACCCGCCAGCCACCTATGTGCAAAGCGCGTCGGTAGAACCAGTCTCGCGAAAGCGTACGCGTAATGTTGGTCCGGGCCGCTTCATCCAACAATACCGCCGAACCAAAGTATGACATACTGGTAAGTGTTGGAAATATGCCCTAGAGGCAATAATAAAATGGTTATTATTGTATTTCCTTGTTCATGATAATTGACTATTGTTCATGCTATAATTGTATTAATTAGAAACCATAATACATGTGTGAATACATAGACCACAACATGTCCCTAGTGAGCCTCTAGTTGACTAGCTCATTGATCAATAGATGGTTATGGTTTCCTGACCATGGACATTGGATGTCATTGATAACGGGATCACATCATTAGTTGAATGATGTGATGGACAAGACCCAATCCTAAGCATAGCACAAGATCGTGTAGTTCGTTTGCTAAGAGCTTTTCTAATGTCAAGTATCATTTCCTTAGACCATGAGATTGTGCAACTCCCGAATACCATAGGAATGCTTTGGGTGTACTAAACGTCACAATGTAACTGGGTGGCTATAAAGGTGCACTACTGGTATCTCCGAAAGTGTCTGTTGGGTTGGCACGAATCGAGACTAGGATTTGTCACTCCGTATGACAGAGAGGTATCTCTGGGCCCACTCAGTAATTCATCATCATAATGAGCTAATTATGACTAAGCAGTTAGTCACGGGATCATGCATTACGGAACGAGTAAAGTGACTTGCCGGTAACGAGATTGAACGAGGTATTGGGATACCGACGATCGAATCTCGGGCAAGTAACATACCGATTGACAAAGGGAATTGCATGCGGGATTGCTTGAATCCTTGACATCGTGGTTCATCCGATGAGATCATCGTGGAACATGTGGGAGCCAACATGGGTATCCAGATCCCGCTATTGGTTATTGTCCAGAGAACGTCTCGATCATGTATGCATGGTTCCCGAACCCGTAGGGTCTACACACTTAAGGTTCGGTGATGCTAGAGTTTTTATGGGAAATAGTATGTGGTTACCGAAGGTTGTTCAAAGTCCTGGATGAGATCCGGGACGTGACGAGGAGCTCCGGAATGGTCCGGAGGTGAAGATCGGTATATTGGACGAAGGGTATTGGAGTCCGGAATTGTTTCGGAGGTACCAGGTGATGACCAGCATGTCCGAAAGGGGTTTCGGATGCCCCGACAAGCGTTGGGGGTCCTTATGGGCCAAGGGGAGGGGGCACATCAGCCCACTAAGGGATTGAGCGCCCCTCCCACCCCATCTCACGTAACCAAGAGATGTGGGGGCGCCACCCCTAGGGCAGCCGCCCCTCCCGGCTTGGGGGGCAAGTTTCCTAGGGGGTGGGGGCACCCAAACCCATCTAGGGTTTCCCCTGTGGCCGCCGCCACTACCCTAGGGAACCCTAGGGTGCCTCCCCCTCCTCCCTTCCCCCTATATATAGTGAGGGAGAGAGAGGGCAGCCGCACCCTTCCCCTGGCACAGCCCTCTCCCTCCTCCAATACCTCCTACTCCTCCGTAGTTCTTGGCGAAGCCCTGCCGAAGAACCGCGAGCTCCATCACCACCATGCCGTCGTGCTGTCGGAGTTTTCCCTCAACTTCTCCTCTCCCCTTGCTGGATCAAGAAGGAGGATACGTCCCCGGGCTGTACGTGTGTTGAACACGGAGGCACCGTTGTTCGGTGCTTAGATCGGATTCAGCCACGATCTGAATCACTTCGTGAACGACTCCATCGACCGCGTTCTTGTAACAGTTCCGCTTAGCAATCTTCAAGGGTATGAAGATGCACTCTCTCTCTCTCTCGTTGCTAGTCTCTCCATAGATTGATCTTGGTGATGCGTATAAAATTTTGAATTTCTGCTACGTTCCCTAACAGTGGCATCATGAGGTAGGTCTATGAGTAGTTTCTATGCACGAGTAGAACACAAGTTGTTGTGGGTGTTGATTTTGTTCAATATGCTTACCGTTGCTAGTCCTATCTTGTTTCTACGGTATTGTGGGATTAAGCGGCCCGGACCGACCTTACACATACACTTACGTGAGACAGGTTCCACCGACTGACATGCACTTGTTGCATAAGGTGGCTAGCGGGTGTCTGTCTCTCACACTTTAGTCGGATCGGATTCGATGAAAAGGGTCCTTATGAAGGGTAAATAGCAATTGGCATATCAGATTGTGGTTTTGGCGTAGGTAAGAAGCGTTCTTGCTAGAAACCTATAGCAGGCACATAAAAACTTGCAACAACAATTAGAGGACATCTAACTTGTTTTTGCAGCATATGCCATGTGATGTGATATGGCCAAGAAGGATGTGATGAATGAAATATATGTGATGTATGAGATTGATCATATTCTTGTAATAGGAATCATGACTTGCATGTCGATGAGTATGACAACCGGTAGGTGCCATAGGAGTTGTTAAAAGGATCGATATGGTTGACTAGAGGGGGGGGGGTGAATAGGCAACTAACAATTTTTAAGCTTTTCTTTATCAATTTAAACCTTGCAACAAAATAGGTTGTCTAGATATGCAACTATGTGAACAACCTATATGATGCAATGACAACTAGCACACAAGCAAGCAATAGAAAACACAAGTAAGCTTGCAAAAGTAAAAGGGCCGAAATAACCAAGAGTGGAGCCGGTGGAGATGAGGATGTGTTACCGAAGTTCCTTCCATTTAAAGGGAAGCACGTCTCCGTTAGAGCGGTGTGGAGGCACAATGCTCCCCAAGAAGCCACTAGGGCCACCGTAATCTCCTCACAACCTCACACAATGCGAGATGCCGTGATTCCACTATTGGTGCCCTTGAAGGCGGCGACCGAACCTTTACAAACAAGGTTGGGGCAATCTCCACAACACTAGGAGGCTCCCAACAACACCACGAAGCTTCACCACAATGGCATATGGCTTCGAGGTGACCACAACCGTCTAGGGTGCTCAAACACCCAAGAGTAACAAGATCCGCTAGGGATAAGTGGGGGGAATCAAATCTCTCTTGGTGGAAGTGTAGATCGAGGCCTTGTCAACTAATCCCGAGCAAATCAACAAGTTTGATTGGCTAGGGAGAGAGATCGGGCGAAAATGGAGCTTGGAGCAACAATGGAGCTTAGAGGTGGAAGAGCTAGCCAACTAGAGGTAGGAGATGTCCCTTTTATATTCATGGAATAGATCCAACCGTTATCCACATGTTCAGCCTGCGACATGCGGTACTACCGCTCCAGGAGCGCGGTACTACCGCAAGGCCACGCGGTACTACCGTGATGGACCATGGTACTTCCGCGGCAGCAGCAGAGGCTGGGACTTGCTTGACTGAGAGTAGTACTTCCGCTAGCGCGGTACTACCGCTCCCCCTTGCGGTACTACCGCAAGGCAGGAAAGTCCAAGCCTACGAAGAGCGCGGATGTCACATCCCTAGTCTGGTATGACCTAGACTAGCTAGTCATTTGTGCATCATGTTTATATTCCTTTTAAATTTGAAATGAGGATTGGTGGAACCCTCAGAATCATTTTTGAAAATGACCCAAATAAAAATTTCTCCAAAAGGGTCCAAGAAAATGCTCATGTTGCTCTCTGAAAATATTGGACAGATATAAAAATCGAACCAATATTTTTAGGAGCTCATGGATATTTATTTTGGCCATTTGGATTAATCCGGTAAATATTTGCATTGGAAATATATTAGTTATATATATTAATATATGTCCAAAAATTATGCCATTTATAAAGGACCTCTGGAATAATATAGCTAGCTCCTGCAAAAATTGGCATAAGGTAATTAAATGATTTAATATTTTAATTAAATCAAAACAAATGTCAGAAAATTAGAAAACAAAAATAAAAGAGGGAGACTTACCTGGGCCTCCTCCCTGTGCAGCCCAGCAGCAGCAGGCCGGCCCAGCCAGCAGGCGGCCCAGCCCGCCTCCCCCTCTGTCGTCTTCTCCACCTCGCCAAGCAGCTGCGTGCCCGACGTGCGCGCGCTCCGCCGCGCCACGCCACCAGCCTTCCTGCCTGCCTGCCTCTCCCCTCCTCGTCTGAACACCTGGGAGACGCCATGCAGCCACCCCGACCTCTCTCGCACTCTCCCTCGCCCTCCTCCTCTCCCCCTTGCTCCCCCCTCGCACACCCGAGCGCCATCACCGCCGCCGCTCGCCGTTGCCGCGGCCACCGGCCTCCCCTCGCCTCCCCGACACGCTCCCCAGATCCGCCGCGACCCCCTCTACCTCCTCGTCGAGCCACGCAAGACGGAGCACCCCGTGGAGCCGTCGCCGTCGCCAACTTTGCCTCCGGCCGCCGTGGATCCTCGCCGTCGATTCGGGAGCTACCGGGCATCCCCGACCTCGTCCTCGCGCTCGTTGGTCTCGCTGTGAGCCCCCGCACCGAACCTCCCCCTCCCCGATGCCGATTTCTTCCTCCAATCGCGGGCTCCGTCGAGCCCGAGAGTTCCTCGCCGCCGGCCATGGCGCCACGGTGGCATGAGCCCAAGCCAGCCACTCCCGCGCGCGTCACCGTGTTCCTGGTGACGCCAGGAGGCCGTAGGAGCCCTCCGCTTCCACTGCCGTGCACCACAACGCCGCGGCCACAAGTCGCCGAGCTCCGGTCGCCGCCGCGAGCTTTGCTCCGGCGAGCTCCAGCGCCCCCACAGCCCCCCACCAGCTCCCCTGGTTGCGGACAACGACGGGCTACGCCCCGGTGGTCTTCGCGCGACCAAACGCCGCTTGTAGCGCAAGTCCGGCGAGTCGCCGCCGCGCTATTGGTCGCCGCCAGCCAGAACTCCGGCGGGCTGACGTGGCTTTGTTAATTAGGCACTACTCCCCACCTACTGACGCTGACCAGTGGGCCCTAGGGCTTAGTCAAAGCTAATCAACCCAGGTTTGACTCGGGTTAACCCCAGTGTCACTAACGTGTGGACCCCACACGTCAGGTTTGACCCCAGCCAGCCGCAGTTGACTGCTGACGTTATGCTGACGTCATGCTGGCGCAATAATATGATTTCTGGATTTAAATTAATTCAGGAAATTCCAAAAATTGATTTAAACTTCAAAAATCCATAGAAATTCAACCGTAGCTCAGATTGAAATAATTTATATATGAAAAATTATCAGAAAAATGCAATCTTTCCATCTGTACTAGTTTCATGCATGACAAACCAACTTATACTTGCTGTATAGGTGAAAACACATTATGGCATATATAAGAGCCTACTTTGGAGATGCATTTGAGCTTATGGTTCAAATGGACTTCAACCAAATGATTACTAGTTGCATTAGCTCAAACAACATCACATCTTCATGCCATGTTCATGCATCATATTGTTGCATATGTTTGTGTATTGATTGCCGGCACCGTTCCTTCTCGATAGGTCCTGCTCCGGAGCTGTTCCAGAGTACCTGTCTGTGAAGCAGTGCCTCCTCTGTTGATTTACCAGGCAAGCAAACCCCCTTGTTCATTTCGATAAAACCCTACTCTCTCGCTCCTGCTCTCAGTTATTGCATTAGGACAACAACGATTCATCTGTTACTTTGTGCTGCGGTAGTTGAACCCATTCCTCTGCATGACCTGTCATTGCCACAGTAAATAGTTGAAACCCACTAGCATGTGTAAGAGTTGATTGAGCCATGTTGTGTTCCTACCATGCTATGCCTGCTATTGCTTAGAGTTGTGTCAGGTCTGATTCATTGGGAATGAATTGGAGTGTTACGATATGTTCTGGTGCTGGGAGTTAAGTGTGTGAACACGATTTGGTAAAGGTAGCGGTGAGAGGCCATGTAGGAGTACATGGTGGGTTGTCTCACTGGAACCGTCCTTAAGCACCGAGTTCTATGTTTGTTGTCCAATGACTCGATACTACCACACATTGGGCTCCGGGCGCTCCAAGCCCTCTCGACTTATTAACCGACTTGATCTCTGTCCAGGAGTCGCAACTAGTTTCTGGTGCTTGTAGGTAGTGCTATTTTTCTACCAGGTGGCACCCGGCAGGGTGGGCTTGGGACAGACTAGGCACAGGTGGCACGGTGTACCAAGTGGCACCGGATGGTGGGCTTGGGAACCCTGCTCACATCGTTTGGGGCCGTGAGCGACACCCCGGCCAGATCTCCTTGCGGATGGAACCCGAATAGGCGATAAACCTGGACTAGAGTCTTGTGTGGTTAGTCAGGTCGTGGCCGACACCCTCGCCAGGCTTCCGCTTGAAGGTTGCCGAGATACATGACGTGTACATGGCGGTAAGTGGCGAGAGCGTGTGTGAAGAAGTACACCCCTGCAGGGTTAACATGATCTATTCGAATAGCCGGGTCCGCGGTTATGGACTTCTTGGATGCTTACATGGTACATAGACAACTTGAAGTGGATACTCTAAAATGCTCAAGACAAGTGTGAGTGCTATGGATGGCCTTCTCGTAGGGAGACGGGGATGAATCCATAGTAGTGTATTGGGTGGTGATTAGTGGACTCGTGTACGTTGTCTCACCTCCAGAAGTTCTGGTAGTCGTAGAACAGGATAGCCACAGAGTCAAAGCTGGCTTGCTGCAACTAAACCCCACATTACCCTCTTGATACAAATGCATGTATGATAGGATCTGATGTAAGTCTTGCTGAGTACCTTTGTACTCATGTTGCTTTATTTATGCTTTTGCAGCGGAGACTTCGGTCTTATAGTGTTCTCATGGACTTCGACGAGTAGCTTGTACCTCAGCTACGATCTTGATCGGACGTTGTAGATAGTCAGGCTTTCAGCCTTTTTCATTTATAGATGTCTGTACTCAGACATGTAATGCTTCCGTTTGTTGCTTGATTGCTCTGAATGTTGGGTCATGTGACCCCTGTTTGTAATAAATGCTATGATGGCTCTTCTGAGCCCTTATCTATATGAATTGTTGAGTTATGCTGTGATGCCATGTTGTACAACACATACTTGCATGTTATGCGTACGTGTAATGTGTATTGCTATGTGTGGGATCTGACTATCTAGTTGTTTATCCTTAGTAGTCTCTCTTACCGGGAAATGTCTCCTAGTGCTTCCACTGAGCCCTGGTAGCTTGCTACTGCTCCGGAACACTTAGGCTGGCCGGCATGTGTCCTTCTTCGATCCTGTGTCTGTCCCTTCGGGGAAATGTCACGCGATGAATACCGGAGTCCTGCTAGCCCGCTATAGCCCGGTTCACCGGAGTCCTGCTAGCCCAGTGCTACAGCCTGGATTCACTCGCTGATGACCGACACGTTCGATGCTGGGTCATGGATGCCTGTCCCTGTAAGTTAGTGCCACTTTGGGTTTACGACTAGCCATGTCAGCCTGGGCTCTTTATCATATGGATGCTAGCGACACCATCATATACGTGTGCCAAAAGGCGCAAACGGTCCCGGGCAAAGGTAAGGCGACACCCGTGGGGATACCGTGCGTGAGGCCGCAAAGTGATATGAGGTGTTACATGCTAGATCGATGTGGCATTGAGTCGGGGTCCTGACAGCGTTGGTATCAGAGCTTGACTGCCTGTAGGATTACCCAGCCAAACTGGTCGAAGTTGAGTCTAGAAATTCTTTAGTTATATAAGGGAATTGATTGTGGGTTGGAACGTAAGGTCCTTTTACTCCTTTACCTCATGGCCTTCTGATCTGAGTCGTCCTATCTTTCCTACGGGGTTAAGGAACTAGGCTTTCTCTTCCATCTATCAGGATCACGTGTTACTACTCCGTAGTCCCATAGGATTGGTTGATCAGAGTCATACCCCAGTTTTGAGTATTTCCGGTGTAGTCTGTTTAGTATGATCTCAGAACCTTGAGTATTGCTGATGAGTATGTTATTACCCCATTTTAGTAGGATGTCTCATTATGAGCATTTTACTGCCGTTATGCTGCCGGAATTTTCCTAGGAGTTCGAGTGATACTAATCCCTTGTCCTACATTCTATAGCCTATAGTTAATGTTGACTCCGTCCCTGGTTTCGTTTCTCAGGATGTCATCAAGTTCTGTTGCTCGTAGCCAGAACCACGGATATGGTAGGGATGAGGATCCTCCCGACCCGCCTTCGTTGACAGAGTTCATGTTAGAAATGGAGAGGAACAAGCGTGAGTCTAACCGTTTGTTGGCACGCATCGAGGAGAACACCGCACATCAGTTCAAAGGGTCTGCTACCATTCATGATTTCATTCGCTTGCACCCACCTACCTTTCATCATTCCATCGAGCCACTCGATGCAGATGACTGGCTCCGTAGCATCACCCATAAGCTGCGTTCCGCGAACGTAGCTGAAGATGACAAGGTCACCTATGCCACATACCACTTGGAAGGTCCTGCTAGTCTTTGGTGGCAGAACTATGAGGCTATGCTTCTAGCTGGCCAGATTCCTACCTGGAGGGATTTCACTGAGGCTTTTCGCGAGCATCACATTCCCCAGGCCCTCATTGATCACAAGAGAGAAGAGTTCTGTAGTCTCACCCAGAATAAGATGGCTGTTGATGCTTATAGCAGAGAGTTCGATAACCTTGCTCGCTATGCTACAGAAGAAGTGTCCACGGACGCCAAGAAGCAAGCTAGGTTCCGGAAGGGTCTCAACCCCAAGTTGCGTCGTGATCTCCACCTGCATCATTGTGATACATTCCAAGCCCTTGTGAACAAGGCCATCAATGCAGAGACAGCTCAGCTCACTTACGAGGAGTCTCGTAAGCACACCCGTGATTTGGGATCTTCCTCTGGCTCTAGTTCCCAGAAGCGCCGGATTTGGGTTCCAAACTCCGCTCTTCCTTCCGGATATGCACCGAGGCCATCCCATGTGGTGCCTCCCCCAGCTCAGCCATATGTCCCACCCAGGCCTACTGGTAGACCGTTTGTCAGTGCGGGTCCACGTCCAACCTCAGGGACTTGATTCACATGCGGGAAGCCAGGACACTATGCACGTGACTGTTCTCAAACTAGTTATGCTCCACCCCAGCCCGAGAAGACTGTTGGCTGTGTTAAGCCGCCGAGTAAGACGATCAAAGCCAAGCCAGTTCACACTAAACGTGGACGTGTGCATCACATCTCAGCCAAAGACGCTCATGATGATCCGGATGTCGTTCTTGGTACACTCCCTGTCAATTGTCACCCAGCATCAGTTCTATTCGATACTGGAGCATCTCATTCCTTCATTTCTGAAAGCTATGCTAACTTGCACAACATGTCATTTTGTGATATGCCAACTCCGCTAGTCGTCCAAACTCCTGGATCCAGATGGCAAACCTCTAGTGTAAGCCATGGTAACGAAATCCTTGTTGATAGACTTGTATTCCTTGACTCACTCGTAGCCCTCAAGTCCTCAGATATTAACATCATCTTGGGTATGGACTGGATGACAGCTCATCATGCCAAGATTGATTGTTACACAAGATCTGTTCAGCTTACACACCCATCTGGCAAGATAGTCACTGTCTCCACTAGAGTTGCAAAGCGTCAGCTCTATTCTCTTAATGCCAGCCCTCTTCCAGACCTTGGAGATATCCCGATAGTCCGTGACTTTCCGGATGTCTTTCCAGAGGAACTGCCAGGTGTTCCACCTGACAGAGATGTAGAGTTCGTCATAGATCTTATCCCTGGAACAGCTCCAATCTCTAGGAGACCTTACAGGATGGCACCCCTAGAACTAGCCGAGCTTAAGAAACAACTCGATGAGTCCTTGCAAAAGGGTTTCATTCGTCCTAGTTCTTCACCTTGGGCTTGCCCCGTCCTCTTTGTCAAGAAGAAGGATGGTACGGACTGGATGGTTGTAGATTATCGTCCCGTTAATTTGGTCACGATAAAGAACAAGTATCCACTCCCCAGGATCAACGACCTGTATGATCAGCTCGCTGGATCCTCAGTCTTCTCCAAGATGGATTTAAGGTTAGGATACCACCAAATCAAAATCAGAAACGGGGACATTCCCAAGACAGCCTTTGTTACTCGTTATGGTCAGTACGAGTACACCGTCATGTCCTTTGGTCTAACCAACGCCCCAGCCACATTCTCCCGCTTGATGAACTCGATCTTCATGGAGTACTTAGATAAGTTCGTCGTGGTTTACCTCGATGATATTCTTATTTACTCGAAGAACGAAGAAGAGCATGCCGAACATCTTAGACTTGTGTTAGAAAAACTCAGAGAGCACCGCCTTTATGCCAAGTTCTCCAAGTGTGAATTTTGGTTGCTAGAAGTGACCTACTTAGGCCACGTAATCTCTGGTAAGGGCATTGCTGTCAATCCCGAGAGAGTTCAAGCCGTTCTCGATTGGACTCCACCTGAGACCGTTAAACAAGTTAGGAGCTTCCTTGGTCTAGCCAGCTATTGTCGCCGCTTTGTTGAAAACTTCTCCAAAGTAGCCAAACCCCTCACGGAACTTCTCAAGAAAGATAAAAAGTTCGAGTGGTCCCCACAGTGTGAGTACAGTTTTCAGGAACTGAAAAGACGCCTGACTTCTGCTCCCATACTTGTGCCACCGGATTTCACAAAGGACTTTGTTATCTATTGTGACGCCTCACGACATGGACTAGGTTGCATTCTTATGCAGGATCGTCATGTGATTGCCTATGCATCTCGACAGTTGCATCCACATGAGGATAATTATCCTACACATGATTTAGAGCTTGCAGCCGTAGTCTATGCACTCAAGACCTGGCGACATTACCTTCTTGGTAAACGTTGCGAGATCTACACCGATCACCAGAGTCTCAAGTATATCTTCACCCAACCGGATCTGAACCTTAGGCAAAGACGTTGGTTGGAGTTGATCACAGATTATGATCTAGGGATTACCTACACCCCAGGCAAAGCCAATGTCATGGCTAATGCTCTAAGCCGTAAATCCTATTGCAACAATCTCATGTTGCAGCAAGGCCAACCACTTCTCCATGAGGAATTCTGTAAGCTCAATCTTCACATTGCTCCTCACGGATTCCTTTCTACCCTGGTGGCGAAACCTGATCTTAAGGATCAGATTATCGCAGCTTAGAAGCAAGACACAGGAATTTCCCGGATCAAGAGAAACATTAAGAAGGGAGTTGGTGGATGTTTCACTATGGATGATCGTGGTGTTGTTTTCTTTGAGAATCGCTTGGTGGTTCCCAAGAATCAACATCTTCGACAACTGATTCTTAAGGAGGCGCATGAATCTCCTCTCACGATTCATCCCGGTAGTACTAAGATGTATCAGGACCTACGCCAGAGGTTCTGGTGGACTAGGATGAAGAGAGAAATCGCTGAGTTCATTGCTAAATGTGACGTTTGTCGTCGCGTTAAGGCAGAGCATCAAAGGCCTGCTGGCACCCTTCAGCCTTTAGCTATTCCTGAATGGAAATGGGATAAAGTTGGTATGGACTTCATCACCGGTTTTCCCAGGACCAAGAAAGGGAATAACGCTATCTTCGTAGTCGTTGATCGTCTTTCCAAAGTGGCTCACTTCCTTCCTGTTCGAGAAAGTATCACTGCTAGTCAGCTTGCTGACTTATATATTTCTCGAATAGTGTGACTTCATGGTGTTCCACTAGAGATCAATTCAGACCGTGGCAGTCTTTTCACTTCTCATTTCTGGGAGAGTTTCCAAACTGCCATGGGAACCCATCTTTCCTTCAGTACCGCTTTCCACCCTCAGTCGAGTGGTCAGGTGGAACGGGTCAATCAAATTCTCGAAGACATGCTTAGAGCTTGCGTTATCTCATTCGGTATGGATTGGGAGAAATGTCTTCCTTTTGCCGAGTTTGCTTATAACAATAGCTATCAATCCAGCCTCAAGAAAGCTCCTTTTGAGGTTCTCTATGGACGAAGATGTCGAACACCTTTGAACTGGTCAGAAACTGGTGAAAGACAATTTTTTGGACCGGACATGATACAGGAGGCAGAAGAGCAAGTTGCATCATTCGTGGGAATTTGAAAACAGCCCAGTCTCGTCAGAAGAGCCAGTACGATCGTCATCATAAGGATATGACTTATGAAATTGGCGACCAAGCTTACCTTCGGGTTACTCCTTTGAAGGGTACCCATCGTTTCGGTATCAAGGGCAAGTTGGCTCCTCGTTACATTGGTCCTTTTCGTATTCTCGCTAAACGAGGAGAGGTTGCCTACCAATTGGAACTACCCCCACATCTTTCTCGAGTTCATGATGTCTTCCACGTCTCTCAACTCAGGCGTTGCTTCTCGGATCCCATCCGCGGAGTGGACCACGAAACGCTTGATCTCCAAGATAACCTCACATACCGAGAGTACCCGGTTCGCATTCTTGATCAAGCAGAGCATGTTACCCGACGTCAGAACATCAAGTTTCTCAAGGTTCAGTGGTCTCATCATTCCGAGAGAGAAGCTACTTGGGAGCGAGAAGATCGTCTTCGACTGGAGTACCCCGCTTTCTTTCCGTCAACCCCTGAATCTCGGGGCGAGATTCTTTCAAGTGGGGGCGAGTTGTCACATCCCTAGTCTGGTATGACCTAGACTAGCTTGTCATTTGTGCATCATGTTTATATTCCTTTTAAATTTGAAATGAGGATTGGTGGAACCCTCAGAATCATTTTTGAAAATGACCCAAATAAAAATTTCTCCAAAAGGGTCCAAGAAAATGCTCATGTTGCTCTCTGAAAATATTGGATAGAGATAAAAATAGAACCAATATTTTTAGGAGCTCATGGATATTTATTTTGGCCATTTGGATTAATCCGGTAAATATTTGCATTGGAAATATATTAGTTATATATATTAATATATGTCCAAAAATTATGCCATTTATAAAGGAGCTCTGGAATAATATAGCTAGCTCCTGCAAAAATTGGCATAAGGTAATTAAATGATTTAATATTTTAATTAAATCAAAACAAATGTCAGAAAATTAGAAAACAAAAATAAAAGAGGGAGACTTACCTGGGCCTCCTCCCTGTGCAGCCCAGCAGCAGCAGGCCGGCCCAGCCAGCAGGCGGCCCAGCCCGCCTCCCCCTCTGTCGTCTTCTCCACCTCGCCAAGCAGCTGCGTGCCCGACGCGCGCGCGCTCCGCCGCGCCACGTCACCAGCCTCCCTGCCTGCCTGCCTCTCCCCTCCTCGTCTGAACGCCCGGGAGACGCCACGCAGCCACCCCGACCTCTCTCGCACTCTCCCTCGCCCTCCTCCTCTCCCCCTGCTCCCTCCCTCGCACACCCGAGCGCCATCACCGCCGCCGCTCGCCGTTGCCGCGGCCACCGGCCTCCCCTCGCCTCCCCGACACGCTCCCCAGATCCGCCGTGACCCCCTCTACCTCCTCGTCGAGCCACGCAAGACGGAGCACCCCGTGGAGCCGTCGCCGTCGCCAACTTCGCCTCCGGCCGCCGTGGATCCTCGCCGTCGATTCGGGAGCTACCGGGCATCCCCGACCTCGCCCTCGCGCTCGCTGGTCTCGCTGTGAGCCCCCGCACGGAACCTCCCCCTCCCCGATGCCGATTTCTTCCTCCAACCGCGGGCTCCGTCGAGCCCGAGAGTTCCTCGCCGCCGGCCATGGCGCCACGGTGGCATGAGCCCAAGCCAGCCACTCCCGCGCGCGTCACCGTGTTCCTGGTGACGCCAGGAGGCCGTAGGAGCCCTCCGCTTCCACTGCCGTGCACCACAACGCCGCGGCCGCAAGTCGCCGAGCTCCGGCCGCCGCCGCGAGCTTTGCTCCGGCGAGCTCCAGCGCCCCCGCAGCCCCCCACCAGCTCCCCTGGTTGCGGACAACGACGGGCTACGCCCCGGTGGTCTTCGCGCGACCAAACGCCGCTTGTAGCGCAAGTCCGGCGAGTCGCCGCCGCGCTATTGGTCGCCGCCGGCCAGAACTCCGGCGGGCTGACGTGGCTTTGTTAATTAGGCACTAATCCCCACCTACTGACGCTGACCAGTGGGCCCCAGGGCTTAGTCAAAGCTAATCAACCCAGGTTTGACTCGGGGTTAACCCCAGTGTCACTGACGTGTGGACCCCACACATCAGGTTTGACCCCAGCCAGCCGCAGTTGACTGCTGACGTCATGCTGACGTCATGTTGGCGCAATAATATGATTTCTGGATTTAAATTAATTCAGGAAATTCCAGAAATTGATTTAAACTTCAAAAATTCATAGAAATTCAACCGTAGCTCAGATTGAAATAATTTATATATGAAAAATTATCAGAAAAATGCAATCTTTCCATCTGTACTAGTTTCATGCATGACAAACCAACTTATACTTGCTGTATAGGTGAAAACAAATTATGGCATATATAAGAGCCTACTTTGGAGATGCATTTGAGCTTATGGTTCAAATGGACTTCAACCAAATGATTACTAGTTGCATTAGCTCAAACAACATCACATCTTCATGCCATGTTCATGCATCATATTGTTGCATATGTTTGTGTATTGATTGCCGGCACCGTTCCTTCTCGATAGGTCCTGCTCCGGAGCTGTTCCAGAGTACCTGTCTGTGAAGCAGTGCCTCCTCTGTTGATTTACCAGGCAAGCAAACCCCCTTGTTCATTTCGATAAAACCCTACTCTCTCGCTCCTGCTCTCAGTTATTGCATTAGGACAACAACGATTCATCTGTTACTTTGTGCTGCGGTAGTTGAACCCATTCCTCTGCATGACCTGTCATTGCCACAGTAAATAGTTGAAACCCACTAGCATGTGTAGGAGTTGATTGAGCCATGTTGTGTTCCTACCATGCTATGCCTGCTATTGCTTAGAGTTGTGTCAGGTCTGATTCATTGGGAATGAATTGGAGTGTTACGATATGTTCTGGTGCTGGGAGTTAAGTGTGTGAACACGATTTGGTAAAGGTAGCGGTGAGAGGCCATGTAGGAGTACATGGTGGGTTGTCTCACTGGAACCGTCCTTAAGCACCGAGTTCTATGTTTGTTGTCCAATGACTCGATACTACCACACATTGGGCTCCGGGCGCTCCAAGCCCTCTCGACTTATTAACCGACTTGATCTCTGTCCAGGAGTCGCAACTAGTTTCTGGTGCTTGTAGGTAGTGCTATTTTTCTACCAGGTGGCACCCGGCAGGGTGGGCTTGGGACAGACTAGGCACAGGTGGCACGGTGTACCAAGTGGCACCGGATGGTGGGCTTGGGAACTCTTCTCACATCGTTTGGGGCCGTGAGCGACACCCCGGCCGGATCTCCTTGCGGATGGAACCCGAATAGGCGATAAACCTGGACTAGAGTCTTGTGTGGTTAGTCAGGTCGTGGCCGACACCCTCGCCAGGCTTCCGCTTGAAGGTTGCCGAGATACATGACGTGTACATGGCGGTAAGTGGCGAGAGCGTGTGTGAAGAAGTACACCCCTGCAGGGTTAACATGATCTATTCGAATAGCCGGGTCCGCGGTTATGGACTTCTTGGATGCTTACATGGTACATAGACAACTTGAAGTGGATACTCTAAAATGCTCAAGACAAGTGTGAGTGCTATGGATGGCCTTCTCGTAGGGAGACGGGGATGAATCCATAGTAGTGTATTGGGTGGTTATTAGTGGACTCGTGTACGTTGTCTCACCTCCAGAAGTTCTGGTAGTCGTAGAACAGGATAGCCACAGAGTCAAAGCTGGCTTGCTGCAACTAAACCCCACATTACCCTCTTGATACAAATGCATGTATGATAGGATCTGATGTAAGTCTTGCTGAGTACCTTTGTACTCATGTTGCTTTATTTATGCTTTTGCAGCGGAGACTTCGGTCTTACTAGTGTTCTCAGGGACTTCGACGAGTAGCTTGTACCTCAGCTACGATCCTGATCGGACGTTGTAGATAGTCAGGCTTTCAGCCTTTTTCATTTATAGATGTCTGTACTCAGACATGTAATGCTTCCGTTTGTTGCTTGATTGCTCTGAATGTTGGGTCATGTGACCCCTGTTTGTAATAAATGCTATGATGGCTCTTCTGAGCCCTTATCTATATGAATTGTTGAGTTATGCTGTGATGCCATGTTGTACAACACATACTTGCATGTTATGCGTACGTGTAATGTGTATTGCTATGTGTGGGATCTGACTATCTAGTTGTTTATCCTTAGTAGTCTCTCTTACCGGGAAATGTCTCCTAGTGCTTCCACTGAGCCCTGGTAGCTTGCTACTGCTCCGGAACACTTAGGCTGGCCGGCATGTGTCCTTCTTCGATCCTGTGTCTGTCCCTTCGGGGAAATGTCACGCGATGAATACCGGAGTCCTGCTAGCCCGCTACAGCCCGGTTCACCGGAGTCCTGCTAGCCCAGTGCTACAGCCTGGATTCACTCGCTGATGACCGACACGTTCGATGCTGGGTCATGGATGCCTGTCCCTGTAAGTTAGTGCCACTTTGGGTTTA
Source organism: Triticum dicoccoides (assembly GCF_002162155.2). Classification (NCBI taxonomy): domain Eukaryota; kingdom Viridiplantae; phylum Streptophyta; class Magnoliopsida; order Poales; family Poaceae; genus Triticum; species Triticum dicoccoides. The sequence continues at coordinate 116,740,527 of NC_041383.1, forward strand.
CGACTAGCCATGTCAGCCCGGGCTCTTTATCATATGGATGCTAGCGACACCATCATATACGTGTGCCAAAAGGCACAAACGGTCCCGGGCAAAGGTAAGGCGACACCCGTGGGGATACCATGCGTGAGGCCGCAAAGTGATATGAGGTGTTACATGCTAGATCGATGTGGCATTGAGTCGGGGTCCTGACAGCGGATGAATAAAAATACATCAGTGCCTACTTCCGCTGAAAACGAAACAGTGCAAAAATCTGACGCGGTACTACCGCTAAGACGCGATACTACCATAAACTAGCTGAGCCAGCCCGCGCGCGGTACTACCGTTGAGGCGCGGATGTAAAAAATTACATCCGCTCCTACTACCGCGACGCAGCGGTACTAGGTATGAGGGCCACGGTACTACGACTCCAGGGGAGCAGTACTACCATGGCCTTCCGCGGTACTACCGTGCTGGACGTGCGGTACTACTGTGTGGGCGCGGATGTAAAAAATTACATCCGCCCCTACTACCGTACCGGAGCAGAACTAGGCCTGGGAGCCACGATACTAAGGCTCCAGAGGAGCGGTACTACCGTGAACCCCAGCGGTACTACCGCTCCGTAGAGCAGTACTAGCGCAAGTACAGCAGTAGCCGTCAGAGCAAGCACAAAGAGGATAACGGAGAAAATCTCCAAAGTGCAAGGGAAAGATGGAGGCAAGGAAAGAAACGTGTACGTGATGATTCCACCCGAACCTTTCCGACGCTGACCCCCTCTTAATAGTACGGCTCTCCTACGACTCAAATCCAAAGAGAAACGTAGAACAACGCCGTCTTCAATAGTATTCGAGGGGCACCGAATCGTCTCGTGCCTAGTGATGAGGCGTGTGAGAAACTCAAGGCACACGATTAGTCCGCAAAAGCATTCTCATCAATCACCAAAACACCTAAGGGATAAATATGCCCTTACAGTTGTCTTTATTTATTGTATGACCTGTGGGTCACTGAATAACGCCATGTAATTACTTTACTTCATTGCTAAATCGTTAGCCATAGTAGTAGAATTAATAAGTTGGTGAGACAACTTCATGGAGACACGATGATGGAGATCATGGTGTCATGCCGGTGACGATGATGATCATGGAGCCCCGAAGATGGAGATCAAAAGGAGCAAAATGATATTGGCCATATCATGTCACTATTTGATTGCATGTGATGTTTATCATGTTTATGCATGTTATTTTCTTAGAATGATGGTAGTAAATAAGATGATCCCTCATTAAAATTTCAAGAAAGTGTTCCCCCTAACTGTGCACCGTTGCGAAAGTTCGTTGTTTCGAAGCACCACGTGATGATCGGGTGTGATAGATTCTAACGTTCACATACAACGGGTGTAAGCCAGATTTACACACGCGAAACACTTAGGTTGACTTGACGAGCCTAGCATGTACATACATGGCCTCGGAACACAAGAGACCAAAAGGTCAAGCATGAGTCGTATAGTAGATATGATCAACATGAAGATGTTCACCGAAGATGACTAGTCCGTCTCACGTGATGATCGGACACGGCCTAGTTGACTCGGATCATGTATCACTTAAGATGACTAGAGGGATGTCTATCTGAGTGGGAGCTCATCAAATAATGTGATTAGATGAACTTAATTATCATGAACATAGTCAAAAGGTCTTTGCAAATTATGTCGTAAGCTCGTGTTTTAGTTCTACTGTTTAGATATGTTTCTAGAGAAAATATAGTTGAAAGTTGATAGCAGCAATTATGGGGACTGGGTCCATAAACTGAGGCTTGTGCTCATTGCTGCGCAGAAGGCTTATGTCCTTAATGCACTGCTCGGTGTGCTGAACCTTGAACATCGTCTGTGGATGTTGTGAACATCTGACATACACATTTTGATAACTACATGATAGTTCAGTAATGTTAAACGGTTTAGAATTGTGGCGCCGAAGACGTTTTTGAAACGTTGCGGAACATATGAGATGTTCCAAGGGCTGAAATTGGGATTTCAGGATTGTGCCCACGTCAAGAGGTATGAGACCTCCGACGAGTTTCTTAGCCTGCAAAATAAGGGAGAAAAGCTCAATTGTTGAGCATGTGCTCAGATTATCTGAGTACTACAATCACTTGAATTGAGTGGGAGTTAATATTCCAGATGAGATAGTGATGGTTCTCCATAATCACTGCCACCAAGCTATTAGAGCTTCGTGATGAACTATAACATATCAGGGATAGACATGATGATCCTTGAGCAATTCGCGATGTTTGACACCGCGAAAGTAGAAATCAAGTAGGAGCATCAATTGTTGATGGTTGGTGAAACCACTATTTTCAAGAAGGGCAAGGGCAAGAAGGGATACTTCATGAAATGGCAAATCAGTTGCTGCTCTAGTGAAGAAACCCAAGGTCGAACCCAAACCCGAGACTAAGTGCTTCTGTAATGAGGGGAACAGTCACTGAAGCAGAACTACCCTAGATATTTGGTAGATGAGAAGGCTGGCAAGGTCGAAAGGAGTATATTGGATATACATTATATTGATGTGTACTTTACTAGTACTCCTAGTAGCACCATGGTAATAGATACCGGTTCAGTTGCTAAGTGTTAGTAACTCGAAATAAAAGGCTACGGAATAAACAGAGACTAGCTAAAGGCAAGGTGACGATATGTGTTGGAAGTATTTCCAAGGTTGATGTGATCAAACATCGCATGCTCCCTCTGCCATCGGGATTGGTGTTAAACCTAAATAATTGTTATTTGGTGTTTGCGTTGAGCATAGACATGATTGGATTATGACTATCGCAACATGGTTATTCATTTAAGGAGAATAATGGTTACTCTGTTTATTTGAATAATACCTTCAATGTTCTTTCACCTAAAATGAATGGTTTATTGAATCTCGATCATAGTGATACACATGTTCATGCCAAAAGATATAAGATAGTAATGATAGTACCACCTACTTGTGGCACTGCCATTTGAGTCATATTGGTATAAAACGCATGAAGAAGCTCCATGTTGATGGATCTTTTGGACTCACTCGTTTTTTGAAAAGTTTGAGACATGCGAACCATGTCTATTAGTATGTACGCATGAAGAAGCTCCATGCAGATGGATCATTTGGACTCACTTGATTTTGAATCACTTGAGACATGCAAATCATACCACATGGGAAAGATGACTGAAAAGCCTCGTTTTCAGTAAGATGGAACAAGAAAGCAACTTGTTGGAACTAATACATTTTGATGTATGCAGTCCAATGAGTGCTGAGGCACGCAGTGGATATCGTTATGTTCTTACTTCACAGATGATTTGAGTAGATGCTGAGTATATTTACTTGATAAAACACAAGTCTGAATTATTGAAAGGTTCAAGTAATTTCAGAGTGAAGTTGAAGATTGTTGTGATAAAAGGATAAAATGTCTATGATATGATCATAGAGATGAGTATCTGAGTTATGAGTTTGGTATACAATTAAGACATTGTGGAAATTGTTTCACAACTAATACCGCCTGGAACACCATAGTGTGATGGTGTGTCCGAACATCATAGCTGCAGCCTATCGGATATGGTGCATACCATGATGTCTCTTATCGAATTACCACTATCGTTTATGGGTTAGGCATTAGAGACAACCGCATTCACTTCAAATAGGGCATAACGTACTTCCGTTGAGATGACAACATATGAACTATGGTTTAGAGACCTAAGTTGTCGTTTCTTAAAAGTTTGGGGCTGCGATGCTTATGTGAAAAAGTTTCATCCTAGTAAGCTCGAACCCAAAACGGATAAATGCATCTTCATAGGTCACACAAAACAGTTGGGTATACCTCCTATTTCAGATCTGGAAGCAAAAGTGATTGTTTCTTAAACGGGTCCTTTCTCGAGGAAAAGTTTCTCTCGAAAGAATTGAGTGGGAGGATGGTGGAGACTTGATAAGGTTATTGAACCATCACTTCAACCAGTGTGTAGCAGGGCACAGGAAGTTGTTCCTGTGGCACCTACACCAATTGAAGTGGAAGTTGATGATAGTGATCATGAAACTTCGGATCAAGTCACTACCAAACGTCGTAGGATGACAAGGACAGGTACTGCTTCAGAGTGGTACGGTAATCCTGTCTTGGAGGTCATGTTGCTAGACAACAATGAACCTACGAGCTATGGAGAAGCGATGGTGGGCCCGGATTCCGACAAATGGCTCAAGGCCATAAAATACGAGAGAGGATCCATGTATGAAAACAAAGTGTAGACTTTGGAAGAACTACTTGATGGTCGTAAGGCTATTGGGTACAGATGGATTTTAAAAGGAAGACGGACAATGATGGTAAGTATCACCATTAAGAAAGCTCGACTTGTCGTTAAGATGTTTTCTGACAAGTTCAAGGAGTTGACTATGATGAGACTTTCTCACTCGTAGCGATGCTAAGAGTCTGTTGGAATTATATTAGCAATTACTGCATGATTTATGAAATCTTGCAGATAGGATGTCAAAACATTATTTCCTCGACGATATTCTTGAGGAAAGGTTGTATGTGATACAACCAGAAGGTTTTGTCAATCCTAAAAGATGCTAACAAGTATGCAAAGCTCCAGCAATCCTTCTAAGGACTGGAGTAAGCATCTTGGAATTGGAACATACGCTTTGATGAGATAATCAAAGATTTTGGGTTTATACAAAGTTTATGAGAAACTTGTATTCCCAAAGAAGTGAGTGGGAGCACTATAGAATTTCTGATGAGTATATGTTGTTGACATATTGTTGATCAGAAATGATGTAGAATTTCTGGAAAGCATATAGGGTTATTTGAAAAGTGTTTTTCAATGGAAACCCTGGATTAAGCTACTTGAACATTGAGCATCAAGATCTATAAGGATAGATAAAAACGCTTAATAGTATTTTCAAATGAATACATACTGTGACAAGATTTTGAAGGAGTTCAAAATAGATCGGCAAAGAAGGAGTTCTTGGCTGTGTCATAAGGTGTGAGTATTGAGTAAGACTCAAGACCTGACCACGGCAAAAGAGAGAGAAAGTACAAAGGTCGTCCCATATGCTTTAGACGTAGGCTCTACAGTATTCTATGCTGTGTACCGCACCTAAAGTGTGCATTTCCATGAGTCAGTCAAGGGGTACATGTGTGATCCAGGAATGGATCACAGGACAACGGTCAAGATTATCCTTAGTAACTAGTGGACTAAGGAATTTTCTCGATTATGGAGGTGGTAAAAGAGTTCGTCGTAAAGGTTTACGCCGATGAAAACTTTGACACTAATCCAGATTATTCTGAGTAGTAAACCGGATTCGTATAGTAGAACAGTTATTTGGAATAGCTCCAAATAGAGCGTGGTAGCTACATCTAGGAGATGACATAGAGATTTGTAAAGCACACACGGATCTGAAATATTCAGACCCATTGACTAATAACCTCTCTCACAAGCGAGATATGATCAAACCCAATGGGTGTTGGACTCGTTACAATCACATAGTGATGTGAACTAGATTATTGACTCTAGTGCAAGTGGGAGACTATTGGAAATATGCCCTAGAGGCAATAATAAAATGGTTATTATTGTGTTTCCTTGTTCATGATAATTGTCTATTGTTCATGCTATAATTGTATTAACTGGAAACCATAATACATGTGTGAATACATAGACCACAACATGTCCCTAGTGAGCCTCTAGTTGACTAGCTCATTGATCAATAGATGGTTATGGTTTCCTGACCATGGACATTGGATGTCATTGATAACGGGATCACATCATTAGGAGAATGATGTGATGGACAAGACCCAATCCTAAGCATAGCACAAGATCGTGTAGTTCATTTGCTAAGAGCTTTTCTAATGTCAAGTATCATTTCCTTAGACCATGAGATTGTGCAACTCCCGGATACCGTAGGAATGCTTTGGGTGTACGAAACATCACAACGTAACTGGGTGGCTATAAAGGTGCACTATGGGTATCTCCGAAAGTGTCTGTTCGGTTGGCACGAATCGGGACTGGGATTTGTCACTCCGTATGACGGAGAGGTATATCTGGGCCCACTCGGTAATGCATCATCATAATGAGCTCAATGTGACTAAGCAGTTGGTCACGGGATCATGCATTACGGAACGAGTAAAGTGACTTGCCGGTAACGAGATTGAACGAGGTATTGGGATACCGACGATCGAATCTCGGGCAAGTAACATACCGATTGACAAAGGGAATTGCATGCGGGATTGCTTGAATCCTTGACATCGTGGTTCATCCGATGAGATCATCGTGGAACATGTGGGAGCCAACATGGGTATCCAGACCCCACTATTGGTTATTGGCCATAGAACGTCTCGGTCATGTCTGGATGGTTCCCGAACCCGTAGGGTCTACACACTTAAGGTTCGGTGACGCTAGAGTTGTTATGGGAAATAGTATGTGGTTACCGAAGGTTGTTCGGAGTCCCGGATGAGATCTCGGACGTGACGAGGAGCTTCGGAATGGTCCAGAGGTGAAGATCGGTGTATTGGACGAAGGGTATTGGAGTCCGGAATTGTTCCGGGGGTACCAGGTGATGAACAGCGTGTCTGAAAGGGGTTTCGGAGGCCCCGACAAGCGTTGGGGGGCCTTATGGGCCAAGGGGAGGGGGCACATCATCCCACTAAGGGGCTGAGCACCCCTCCCACCCCATCTCATGGAACCTGACGCACGGTTATGGCTCTTTGCTATGAATGAGTCTCTTCCACCGGAGCAATTTCAGTTGATGATTGTTACTTTATGGGCGATTTGGAGTGCAAGGCGGAAAGCTATACATGAAGATATATACCAGACTCCGTTTGCCACTAACAACTTCATCAAAGCTTACTTATCAGACATAGAGTTTTTGAATAAGAAGGAGGAATCACATGGGATAGCAGTACCACGACCCCGTACGTGGATTCCGCCACCAACAAATTACTACAAACTCAATGTGGACGTGACCGTGTCACGCTCGGGCACGTTGGCGCAGTTGGTGTGGTTTGCAGGGATGAGAGGGGTTTGTTCATGGGAGCGTTAGCTCTCGTTTTTAGAGGACTGCACAACCCCCAGGTGCTAGAAGCACTAGCTGTTCGGGAGGCATTAGCACTTTCAGAAGATCTCTATATCAACCATTTACTGGTGGCCACCGATTGCAAGGTGGTGGTAGATGCAATCATGCAGGGAAGCTCAGCAGATTTTGGAGCCATTGTCGAAGAAATCAAGGCTAGACCAACAACCTTTATTTCATGTTCGTTTACTCATGAGTATAGGACCTCCAATACAGAGGCCCATAATCTCGCAAAGCATGTGTTATATTTAGGGTTTGGCCGACACACCTGGCTAGGACAACCCGGCGATCTTCTTTTTGTACCTATGAACATTATGATTCAGTAATAAAGCTTTGCGTGATTCTTAAAAAAAGTAGAGGTGGGGGCGCCACCCCTAGGGCGGCCGCCCCTCTCGGCTTGGGGGGCAAGTTTCTTAGGGGGTGGGGGCGCCCAAACCCATGTAGGGTTTCCCCTCTGGCCGCCGCCCCTCCCCTAGGGACCCTAGGGCGCCTCCCCCTCCTCCCTTCCCCCTATATATAGTGAGGGAGAGAGAGGGCAGCCGCACCCTTCCCCTGGTGCAGCCCTCTCCCTCCTCCAACACCCCCTCCTCCTCCGTAGTGCTTGGCGAAGCCCTGCCAGAGAAACACGAGCTCCATTACCACCATGTCGTCGTGCTGTCGGAGTTTTCCCTCAACTTATCCTCTCCCCTTGCTGGATCAAGAAGGAGGAGACGTCCCCGGGATGTACGTGTGTTGAACACGGAGGCACCGTTGTTCGGTTCTTATATCGGATTCGGCCACGATCTGAATCGCTTCATGAACGACTCCACCGACCGCGTTCTTGTAACGCTTCCGCTTAGCGATCTTCAAGGGTATGAAGATGCACTCCCTCTCTCTCTCTCTCTCTCGTTACTAGTCTCTCCATAGATTGATCTTGGTGATGCGTAGAAAATTTTGAATTTCTGCTACGTTCCCCAACAGTAAGCAGTATGACTTGTATCGCCCACAACTCACTTGTGTTCTACTCATGCATATAACATCTACGCATAAACCTGGCTCGGATGCCATTGTTGGGGAATGTAGTAATTTCAAAAATTTCCTACGCACACGCAAGACCATGGTGATGTATAGCAACGAGAGGGGAGAATGTCGTCCACGTACCCTCGTAGACCGTAAGCGAAAGCATTATGACAAAGCGGTTGATGTAGTCGTACGTCTTCACGATCTGACCGATCCAAGTATCAAACGCACGACACCTCTGAGTTCTGCACACGTTCAGCTCGATGACGTCCAATGAACTACGAGCCAGCAGAGTGTCGAAGGAGAGTTTCGTCAGTACGACGGTGTGATGATGGTGATAATGATGCTACTAACGCAGGGCTTCGCCTAAGCACCGCTACGATATGATCGTGGTGGATTATGGTGGAGGGGGCACCGCACACGGCTAAAAGATCAACTGATCAACTTGTCTCTCCATGGGGTGCCCCCTCCCCCGTATATAAAGGAGTAGAGGAGGGGGAGGGCCGGCCCTCTCTTGGGCGCGCCATAGGGCAGTCCTACTCCCACCGGGAGTAGGATTCCCCCCCTTCCAAGTTGGAGTAGGAGAGGTAGGAAAGAGGAGGGAGAGAAGAAGGAAAGGGGGGCCAGCCCCCTCACCCAATTCAGATTGGGCTTTGGGGGGGGGGGGCTCCTAAGCTTCCTCCTCCTATATTCCACTAAGGCCCAATAAGGCTCATACACTCTCTGGCGAATTCCTGTAACTCTCTGGTACTCCGATAAATACCCGAATCACTCGGAACCTTTCCGATGTCCGAATATAGTCGTCCAATATATCGATCTTTACGTATCGACCATTTCGAGACTCCCCGTCATGTCCCCGATCTCATCCGGGCCTCCGAACTACCTTCGGTATATCAAAACACATAACTCATAATATAAATCGTCACCGAATGTTAAGCGTGCGGACTCTACGAATTCGAGAACTATGTAGACATGACCGAGACACGTCTCCGGTCAATAACCAATAGCGGAACCTGGATGCTCATATTGGCTCCTACATATTGTACGAAGATCTTTATCGGTCAAACCGCATAACAACATACGTTGTTTCTATTGTCATCTGTACGTTACTTGCTCGAGATTCGATCGTCGGTATCTTAATACCTAGTTCAATCTCGTTATTGGGAAGTCTCCTTACTCATTCCATAATGCATCATCCCGCAACTAACTCATTAGTCACATTGCTTGCAAGGCTTATAGTAATGTGCATTACCGAGAGGGCCCAGAGATACCTCTCCGACAATCGGAGTGACAAATCCTAATCTCGATCTATGCCAACTCAACAAACACCATCGGAGACACCTGTAGAGCACCTTTATAATCACCCAGTTATGTTGTGACGTTTGGTAGCACACAAAGTGTTCCTCCAGTATTCGGGAGTTGCATAATCTCATATTCTGAGGAACTTGTATAAGTCATGAAGAAAGCAATAGCAATGAAACTAACACGATCATAATGCTAAGCTAACGGATGGGTCATATCCATCACATTATTCTCCTAATGATGTGATCCTGTTCATCAAATGACAACACATGTCTATGGTTAGGAAACATAACCATCTTTGATTAACGAGCTAGTCAAGTAGAGGCACACTAGGGACTATAGGTTTTGTCTATGTATTCACACATGTACTAAGTTTCCGGTTAATACAATTCTAGCATGAATAATAAAAATTTATCATGATATAAGGATATAAATAATAACTTATTATTGCCTCTAGGGCATATTTCCTTCAAGGTGATGTGGTGTCAATGGTTGGGATGTCCTCATCATGCCCCCCTCTTAAAAAGGAGTCATACTCCACTCTAAAGGGTCAACAGTCGTCATCTCATCATCCTCTCCCTCTTGTAAATGAGTCATCCTTCTAGCTAGTCATCATACAAAAGAAAACATACCAATACAAAGAAGTAGTTCAAAGATTTCATAAAATCCATAAGTTTAGCTTTCACCTTTGCAAACTTCAAATATTTGGTTTGACTCAACAATTTCTTCCAACCAACATTTCCATGGAGTACAAACTTGTAATCATCCACGACCATGTTCATATCAGGTTATGATCTGCTATGCTATTAATCTTCTAAAGCTATGTAAGTTATGAACTGTTATTTGTCAGTATTTGTCACTGTCAACAAACCCCACCCATGTACCAGCCACTAAAATTAGCTATTGTAACTCTATAAATCATGCTTGGCTGCACTTTTTTTAATTGTAATTACAATCAATATGTACATTCAAGACATGTGCAATCTAAAATTGATAATCAGCCCAAAAATAATTACAATCAATATGTACATTTAACACATTTGCAATCTAAAATTGATAATCAGCCAAAATAATTGTGCATTTTTTCAATGATGAAAGATACATTTGCAATCTAAAATTGAGAAATCAAGAAGAAAGGCAGAGGGAGCAGCGGCGGTGCAAAAGCAAGATTGACTTGTGAAATCTTGGCAGAAAGGCAACGATGGAGGGTGTTGGAATTTATGGGCCTATTCTCTAAGATACTTTCACCTATTCTCTAATTTACTTGCAGTATGGAATCCTTCACCAATTTTCTCTCTATCAACATAAGCTTCTCCATCACACTATTTTCTTGTTCTTAATACTATATGTGGTTTTGAGGTAGGAACTCAATGCAACAAATGGAAGAAAGAGAAATGAGCCATAATGAGATGTTGAGAACAAGAAATAATCTTCGGACCCATGCCATTGTACAAGAAGCCAACATTTTGAGAGCATTTTCTTGCAGCCAAGACCCTAACATTTTGCATCCAGCATCCTAAAATCTTAGTTTTCTTACAAACAAGGCCAAAATTTGAAGAAGTCATGCAGATTTTTGCTAGAAATTTTGGCAGCATAACGCGTCGCATAAGAATCCAAATAAAAAACATGGTGTCTTGTATTGTTCATTCGAAGATTCAATCATGCACGAGTGCATGTCAGTCAATACACCCCCATATCATCATCCTACCAAACCATTTCCCCAACAACACCAAAAACTAAATAAGCTCATGGATGAATCTAACACCAGCTCCCACTACTCACTACCGGCCCTTCCTTCCTTGTCTTGTCATTTTTCTTCTATTTGAGCGAATGGTCATGGCACATGCATTGTCATACCAAGACAAGCCTTCCTTCCTTCTGTTGAATAATGCGGAATGAGCTAATGGCGCACCCGGCAAAATGACAACAGATCCACTCAGCAGCAACCCAATTATGACCCATCCATCAGTCTTCTCGCCCTTGACAATATCAAGCTTCTCGGTGACCTGGGCAAATAGAGACATTGAGAGCAAGAGAGAAAACACGATTACTAGTGGCCCCAACCCATAAAGGACAAACAATATATCGTGCCAAAGCAACATAAAATTGTACAACAACAAAAAAATATACAATACATTTTATAGCAAGAAAACCACAGCTACCTAAAAGCCTAGATATGCATCACATTGGTTGATAGCCACACCACCAAAATATTAACAACCACAAGAACACTAGCCATTAATGATTATTTATGACTACTAATGCATCATTATTGTTACAAACTAGTAGCTAGTTTCATTTGCGGGTATAATTAACATGCAGTAACATACCATCTCCATGTTGTGAGCACAAGTGGTTGAAAATGGTATGAAATCAAAACTCTAAATAGTAGCTACCGAGCAGAGAGAAGCATGAGGTTCTTACTTCTCCAGGAAGAACTTGCTCTCTGGAGAAGGCAAAATCCCTCATCATCTAACAATCAAATACAAGTTGCACAACACCTACACTACACATGCCTTGAACAAAACAGCTCTAGATCAAATATCAAATACTCCAGCCCTCAAGTAGTACAAGACCTTAATATGCATGTTATGTTAGTTCTAGTCATATTTACCAGCTCCCTTTCAAGAACATCATATCATCATTGCTACAGGGGTTACACTGCAGAATTTGTTCGAACTTTGATTGCCTTGAGATTATAGACAAGAGCAAGACTGCTTTTCTTTACAAGACACACAAGCAGCATTTGATGATTCATTCCAGGCACTGAATCGGCACATCACACATGCATAAATTTCCAAGATAGAACTGGTGGGTGTGTAATAATTTAGGGCTCTAATCTACCAAGTCACTTAGCATAATGCATAATTATCGTCTCTTTCCTCTGTATGTATTCGCTAGCATAGTGCACTACACAGGGAGAAGAATAACTTGAAACGCGGTAAATCTCTCAGAGAGAAGAGGAGAGTCTAGGTACCTTGAAGAGCTCATCAAGAGCAGCTAGATGGAAGTCTCCTCGCCCGCCCGGACGAGAGAAGAAGCACATGGAGGGAGGGAGGATCCTATCTTAGTGGAAGAGGGCGATCAGTCAATGACCTCCTTAGTCTTCTTGGGCTTCAACACGAGGTACCAGCCGAGGGCGCTCTGGCCGGTGAGGGTGCCTATCAGGATGGTGTAGCTCATGTTCTTGTCGGTTGACACGCCTGCTATGGATGCCGATGTCGTTGAAACGCCGCCTCCAGTGTTCATGTCGCCTGCTGGAAGGATTGGGGTGGACGGAGCTTGCTCTCCTCTGTTGGGACCTACAAGAATTTAAATCCCATGTTAGTCAGTTACATGAACCACACACAACATGTGTACGAGTGTATGTCAAACTTAGGAGACTAAAACATGCTTATCCATTGGACATGTAATTGAGTGCACGACATCACAAGAGCTTACATCTCTTGTCAGCTTCATGACCTACACATAACTAGTTTTTCTCAACTTAGAAAGCTACAACATCGGTATCCATATGACATATACGACTTTGTTAATAAGGACGCTAATTTGATGTACACGACATTACAAGAATTTACTTCTCCTGTTAGTTTCCATGAGCCACACAGAACATGCATAGTAGTGCATTTCAACTTATCAGAAATGCTAAACCATACAGATCCACAAAGATCTTTTGGGATTTGTCTGCCATCGCGGGTTACTTTAGCCTATCGTCGACCCAAGCCTGTTATTTTGCTGGAAGCCATTGCTGTGACCTGGTTTCATGATGAAGCTCAAGAGAGCCTCAACAATTTTGAGCCCAACCTATAAATTTAAGTTGATTGTGAGGGCCCAGCAAATACAGTTTGAGGGCACCACGTATAAATTTTTAAGCAACGGATTTTTTTTTCAAGTTATTGTGTTTTTTACCGAGCTTCTCAGATGTCATCTCTCGGTAAAAATTTGCACAAACGGGTCTTTTGTCTTTGATGTAGAATAAAAATCTTAGTTTTTTGACAAAATGGTTTGTATTTTTGTTTTGAAATCTTCATATGGAAATAATATTGTTCAACTAATTACTATTCGTAACATTTTTTTAAGTGTGCTTGCATTCTCCTAAAAAACGGGTTTGCATTTTTTGGGAACACTGTTCACGTGAAGCACTGTTCATAAGCAGTACTGTTCATGCATTCTTACTGTTTGACCATGATTGCTGTTCATGTGAGATTATTGTTCACGCTTACTTAATATGTACAATTACTATTCATAGGAACAGGTCATACAATACACTGTTTATTGACTGCCACATGTCAATTTCACATAGCACTCTAAAAAAAATTGAAAAGAGGGAGGGAGCCCCTGGACGCGAACGAGGAGCACACGGCGACACATTCCTCTGGAATCAAAGCAACTCATGGTTCGTTTGGGGATCCATGCAGCTTTTCGTTTAATTCATAGCGAGATTGCAATAATGTGTGCTTGGGTATATGCCAACAGTAAAAAGCTGACATACTTATTTAATTCAAGATAGTGTGTCTGAGAAAACATATTTCAATGAAGCATTAAATGGCAAAGACTTGGGTACACGCCCATTTAATAACAATAACAAGGATGGAGAACTGCAAAAAGGATAGGAATTTCGTTTTTTGTGTGTGACAACATACATTAGTCTTGATTGTGCGATTAATTGCATAGATTAGAAGTTTATCGCAAAAAAGAATTGCTCCTTTCTCGGAATTTTAATTATTAAATTCTCAGATTTTTTAGAAGAGAATAATTTCTGACATTTTTCAGAAAAATCCTGAGATTATTATGAAAATGTTAATAGAACTATTAGCACGGCGTTCTCAGTTTTTCACTTAAGACAAAAAACATGAAATTTGTTGAAAAATCTCTCGGATTTATCTACATAATTTCTTAGAAATTAGTATTTGGATTTGCGGAAATCCCTTTTGGAGCTCGGCCTTCGATGAGGCCTCTAAATTCAAAATCCAAATTTCATCAAAATTCATATTTTTACGTGTCAAAAAAATCTAAAAAAATACAGATATACATGAAGGTATAACACACATGTGTGTAAGTTTTCAGGGCAAAATATGTTGAAATGAGGGTTGTGCAAAAAAAACAAATTTGGGGTTGTTTAACACATGATACTATTCACCCTCCCAGGCCATGAATTTGTCTTTTTTGTACAGGTCGCAACTCAAGGTATTTCATCATGAATTTTTACACACATGTGGGTTACATCCTTACATACACGCATATTTTTTCAGAATTTTTTGAACCATAATTGTTTTAATTTGAAATTTTCAAAATTAAAGGCCTCCATGGAGCTCGGCCTCCAAAACGCCTCTCTCTTGGATTTGTGCTTATATAATGGTTCTGCGTTTTACACCACACTGGTGCGTTTGTTTTGGAGATAAGGGTTTGAACATAGGTCTAGTTCATGGCACCCATGCATAGGGATGCAGCTCCTGGCAGCTATCTAGCCAGATAAGCTGGGCAAGAAAGTCACTGCCCGTACAAGAATTGGAGAGCTGAAGTAAGTGTCTACCCATTTAAATATATTACCTCATCGCTGCACTAGTAAAAAAATGAAATATTACACTGACTCCATATATATATTGGCAATGTACTGTGGGGTGAAACAACAACGCCAGAGAAACAACTCATCGCTCATAAAATGGATCAATGAATCAACCGGCAAGTTGGTTGTAACAGTGGCCAATAAAAAAAGGAAGCAGGCGGAGATACGGGGCGATAAATGGACGCAATACAGAGAGGCTAATATATGGGTGTTCATCCCAAGACAACTGGATGGGTATGATTGCAGTGGGTGTCGCGTCGCTGAGTGCTCCTATGCAATTTTCGGGAGCCCCTACCTTAGCCAATTTAATATAATAGTATGTTAAAAGGGTTGGGCGCATTTTACTGCGCCCTTGGTGTTGTTGAGATTCTGCAATTCTTTTACTCATTTTATTTTAAAATGTAACGTGTACTACTTTTTTGAGAAGTCCAACCTCTTTAAGTTTGATCAAATTTATGAAGAAATATATCAGAAGTCATAATATCAAATTGGTGTTATTAGATTCATCATGAAATGAATTTCCCTAATATTCTGGCTTAATATTGTGGGTGTTGATATGTTTGGCCTCTAGGCTTGGTCAAAGTTAAAGAAATTTGATTTTCCAAAGAACTAATATCCCTTGTATTTTGGATCTGATGAAATATTTAGTTTGACGGATGGGGGAGACGATGGAGTGTGTTTTATATTTATTTATAATGTGTTTATTTGATGGGCCTTTCATGGTGTGATTCTGTGTGATGCGCTAATCAACTCATATTTTTATGGGTAACTTTCCGCATCGGTGATTACAGGTACTAATTGATGCTATAGTATCATCACATGGTGACGCTTCTTTTTTTTAGGTGGTAATAGGTGGTAAGAGGGTGCACGGGTTGACATGTTTTTCTAGCGGTTGGTGTTGGTTGGTTTGAAAATTCCTTGGTTCAATCAAAATCATAAACCAAATTCAAAATAGAATATCTCAATCGGATAAAAGAGCTTAAAAAATAGGGAATATGATGAATTGTAATAATTAAATGGGAGAATTCCTTGAAAAATTATTGATCCGATCAAAATCAGACGATCAAGTTTTAAATTGAAGACGTCAATGAATTGTAAGGATTTAAAAATTAAGAAGCATAGTGTATAGTGTATAATATAAAAAGAATTGAATGAGTTTTGAGAAATTCTTGACTTGGTCAAAATTGGGTGACCCAATTTTAGATGGACACCTCAATTGATTGTGAGGCTTTTTACCCCAGAGAGTTTAGTGATATCTCTACTCCTAATGTCTCAGTTGTTAGTCTTCGTTCACCGGTTAAATTTCGTCACACCTAACCTAGTTTTTTTGTCCCGGCTTCTTTTCGCTGGTTTTATTTCGTCCCACCTTGCACCCCGCTCCCCCTGTTTTTTTCCTGCATGTACGTGCTACCCACCGGTTTTGTGCTCTCCCTCCCGAAACCCCCCCGAGCCGCTCCCGTCTCTCCCATCGCGCAAACCACTCCTCTCCCCGATAGCCCTCTCGCGCGCTAGGGTTCCTTGAGCCGCCGCCGCACTAGAGCTCCTCGACCAACCCCACCTCCTGCCGCTCCACCCATTGCTTCTCCCTCCGCTCGCTGCACTCACCCTCTCCGCCGCGCCCGCCTTCCCTGATGGTCGCCCCCTTCCCCGTTGATCCTCAAATTGGCGCCTTGTGGTTGGGGAGCTCAGCAGCCGTGGTCTGAAGGACGTGGGGAAGCCGCCCCCTCACTAATGAACGAGGCCCCCTCGAACACCCCTGCACAGCCACCCTTTTCCTTCTCTCCCACCTAGAGCCGCCCTCTTCCCCGTCGGCGTCGCCCTATTCCCTCTCTCCCACCCCGAGCCGCCCTCTTCCTCGCCCGCGCCACTCTCTTCCCCGCCTGTGCTGCCCTCCACTCACCTTCTTTCCTTCAAGCAGGGAGACCCCAGATCGTGTCGAGAAAGTCAGCGGGGCGGCGGCTAGATCCGCCATGGCCACATCTCGTCCAAATGGGCTGCGCCGGTAGAGGTAGTTCGAGGCGGCAGGCACCGTGTGCATCTTGTCTCTTGGGGTGCCGCTCCGACCTGATCCGGCGAGGAGGCAGCCTCTGTGTGCGGCAACGAGGGCGGCGGCCAGGTACACAAGAGGTCGATCTAATTGTCCCTCCATGACGGCATCGTGATGCCCATCGCCGTCGGCGCTGCGTCGCTACCAAAGCAACACCCTGCCACTGCCGGCGACTCGCTGCAGTTGAAGCACGCCATATCGCCACCATGTATGTTGCGTGTTCTTGTGTTGCAGGTCCTTGGGGTTGGGTGCGGCAACTCGCGGCTCGAAGACAATCTTTTGTGGTGGGGCGTCGCCGGCGGCGGCGGCACCTGCATAGACCGTCTCGCTGGGAACGAAGAGATGCTCCCCTGATTTGGAGCTGTAGAAAGGAGGTGGTTGCAGACACAAAGTGGGGACATCAACTCCCAGTCATAATAGTCTTTATCTTGGCTCGTTGTTTGCGTATGGACGCATCAATCTGATCGCGCTCTCCTCCATGCCAAACGGATCCTTGGTTTGGAGGCTGAAAGGATCGAGATGGACCTAGAGGGGGGGTGAATAGGTACAACTACAAATTTTAATTATTACTTAGCAATTTTAGGCAATAGTGTGGAATATGAAGGTGAGCCTAACAATTGCATGTGAGTACTAAATACTAAGCAAGTAACCCAAGCACATAAGTAAGCAAGCACAATATGATGTAAGTAAGTGCAAAGAGACAAGTAACCACAAGTAGAGAATTAGGGTTTGGAATAACCGCAACTCTGGGAGACGAGGATGTATGCCGATGTTCACTTCCTTGGAGGGAAGCTAGTCACCGTTAGAGAGGTGGATGTTACTATTGGGGAACGTAGTAATTTCAAAAAAATTCCTACGCACACGCAAGATCATGGTGATGGCATAGCAACGAGAGGGGAGAGTGTTGTCCACGTACCCTCGTAGACCGTAAGCGGAAGCATTAGCACAACGCGGTTGATGTAGTCGTACGTCTTCACGATCCGACCGATCCAAGTACCGAACGTACGGCACCTCCGAGTTCAGCACACGTTCAGCTCGATGACGATCTCCGGACTCCGATCCAGCAAAGTGTCGGGGATGAGTTCCGTCAGCACGACAGCGTGGTGACGATGATGATGTTCTACCGGCGCAGGGCTTCGCCTAAACTCCGCAATGATATGACTGAGGTCGAATATGGTGGAGGGGGGCACCGCACACGGCTAAGGAACGATCACGTAGATCAACTTGTGGTGTTCTCCTTAGAGGTGCCCCCTGCCCCCGTATATAAAGGAGCAAAGGGGGAGGGCGCGGCCGGCCTAGGAGGGGCGCGCCAAGGGGAGTCCTACTCCCACCGGGAGTAGGACTCCCTCCTTCCTTGTTGGAGTAGGAGAAGGGGGAAAGAGGGGGAGAGGAGGAAGGAAAGGGGGGCTGCACCCCTTGTCCAATTCGGACCAGAGGGGGGCTGCGCGCCTCCTTCCTTTCGGCCTTTCTCCTCTATTCCCGTATGGCCCAATAAGGCCCATATACTCCCCGGCGAATTCCCGTAACTCTCCGGTACTCCGAAAAATACCCGAATCACTCGGAACCTTTCCGAACTCCGAATACAGTCGTCCAATATATCGATCTTTACGTCTTGACAATTTCGAGACTCCTCGTGATGTCCCCGATCTCATCCGGGACTCCGAACTCCTTCGGTACATCAAAACTCATAAACTCATAATATAACTGTCATCGAAACCTTAAGCGTGCGGACCCTACGGGTTCGAGAACTATGTAGACATGACCTAGAACTATTCTTGGTCAATAACCAATAGCAGAACCTGGATGCCCATATTGCCTCCTACATATTCTACGAAGATCTTTATCGGTCAAACCGCATAACAACATACTTTGTTCCCTTTGTCATCAGTATGTTACTTGCCCGAGATTTGGTCGTCGGTATCCAATACCTAGTTCAATCTCGTTACCGGCAAGTCTCTTTACTCGTTACGTAATGCATCATTCCGTAACTAACTCATTAGCTACATTGCTTGCAAGGCTTATAGTGATGTGCATTACCGAGAGGGCCCAGAGATACCTCTCCGACAATCGGAGTGACAAAACCTAATCTCGAAATACGCCAACCCAACATGTACCTTTGGAGACACCTGTAGTACTCCTTTATAATCACCCAGTTACGTTGTGACGTTTGGTAGTACCCAAAGTGTTCCTCCGGTAAACGGGAGTTGCATAATCTCATAGTTACAGGAACATGTATAAGTCATGAAGAAAGCAATGGCAATATACTAAACGATCAAGTGCTAGGCTAACGGAATGGGTCATGTCAATCACATCATTCTCCTAATGATGTGATCCCGTTAATCAAATGACAAGACATGTCTATGGTTAGGAAACATAACCATCTTTGATTAATGAGCTAGTCAAGTAGAGGCATACTAGTGACGTTATGTTGGTCTATGTATTCACACATGTATTATGTTTCCGGTTAATACAATTCTAGCATGAATAATAAACATTTATCATGATATAAGGAAATAAATAATAACTTTATTATTGCCTCTAGGGCATATTTCCTTCAGTCTCCCACTTGCACTAGAGTCAATAATCTAGTTCACATCATCATGTGATTCAACACCAATATTCACATCTGTATGTGATTAACACCCATAGTTCACATCGTCATGTGATCAACACCCAAAGGGTTTACTAGAGTCAATAATCTAGTTCACATCGCTATGTGATTAACACCCAAAAGAGTACTAAGGTATGATCATGATTTGCTCGTGAGAGGAGTTTAGTCAATGGGTCTGTCACATTCAGAGCCGTATGTATTTTGCAAATATTCTATGTCTTCAATGCTCTACACGGAGCTACTCTAGCTAATTGCTCCCACTTTCAATATGTATCCAGATTGAGACTTAGAGTCATCTGGATCGGTGTAAAAGCTTGCATCGATGTATCTCTTTACAACGAATTCTTTTATCACCTCCATAATCGAGAAACATATCCTTATTCTACTAAGGATAATTTTGACCAATGTCCAGTGATCTACTCCTAGATCACTATTGTACTTCCTTGCCAAACCAGGGCAGAGTATACAATAGGTCTGGTCCATAGCATGGCATAATTTTATAGAACCTATGATTGATGCATAGGGAATGACTTCCATTCTCTTTCTATTTTCTGCCGTGGTCGGGTCTTGAGTCTTACTCAATTTCACACCTTTGCAACACAGGCAAGAACTCTTTCTTTGACTGTTCCATTTTGAACTATTTCAAAATCTTGACAAGGTATGTACTTATTGAAAAACTTATCAAGCGGCTTGATCTATCTCAATAGATCTTGATGCTCAATATGTAAGAAGCTTCACCGAGGTCTTGCTTTTAAAAGAAATCCTTTCAAATACTCTTTTATGCTTTCCAGAAAAATTCTACATCATTTCTGATCATCAATATGTTACTCACATATATTTATCAGAAAGGCGGTAGTGCTCCCACTCACTTTATTGTAAATACAGGCTTCACCGCAAGTCAGTATAAAACTATATGCTTTGATCAACTTATCAAAGCGTATATTCCAACTCTGAGATGCTTGCACCAGTCCATAGATGGATCGCTGGAGCTTGCACATTTTGTTAGCACCTTTAGGATTGACAAAACCTTCTGGTTGCATCATATACAACTCTTCTTTAAGAAAATCATTAAGGAATGCAGTTTTGACATCCATTTGCCAGATTTCATAAAATGTGGCAATTTCTTAACTTGATTCGGACAGACTTAAGCATCGATACGAGTGAGAAAATCTCATCGTATTCAACACCTTGAACTTGTTGAAAACCTTTCGCAACAATTCGAGCTTAGTAGATAGTAACACTACTATCAGTGTCCGTCTTACTCTTGAAGATCCATTTATTTAACATGGCTTGCTGATCATCGATCAAGTCAATCGAAGTCCATACTTTGTTCTCATACATAGATCATATCTCAGATTTTATGGCCTCAAGCCATTTCGTGGAATCTGGGCTCATCATCGCTTCCTCATAGTTCGTAGGTTCATCATGGTCTAGTAACATGACTTCCAGAACATGATTACCGTACCACTCTGGTGCAGATCTTACTCTGGAAGACCTACGAGGTTTGGTAGTAACTTGATCTGAAGTTTCATGATCATCATCATTAACTTCCTCACTAATTGATGTAGGAATCACTAGAACTGATTTCTGTGATGAACTACTTTCCAATAAGGGAGAAGGTACAATTACCTCATCAAGCTCTACTTTCCTCCCACTCACTTCTTTCGAGAGAAACTTCTTCTCTAGAAAGGATCCATCTTAGCAACGAATAACTTGCCTTCGGATCTGTGATAGAAGGTGTACCCAATAGTTACCTTTGGGTATTCTATGAAGACGCACTTCTCCGATTTGGGTTCAAGCTTATTAGGTGAAATTTTTTTCACATAAGCTTCACAACTCCAAACTTTAAGAAATGACAACTTTGGTTTCTTGCCAAACCATAGTTCATATTGTGTCGTCTCAACGGACTTAGGTGGTGCCCCCTTTTTAACGTGAATGCAGCTGTCTTTAATGCATGACCCCAAAACGAACGTGGTAAATCGGTAAGAAACATCATAGATTGTACAATATCCAATAAAGTACGGTTATTACGTTCGGACACACCATTACGCTGTGGTGTTCCGGGTGGCGTGAGTTGCGAAACTATTCCTCATTGTTTCAAATGTAGACCAAACTCGTAACTCAAATATTCTCCTCCATGATCAGATCGTAGAAATTTTATTTTCTTGTTACGATGATTTTCAACTTCACTCTGAAATTCTTTGAACTTTTCAAACGTTTCAGACTTATGTTTCATTAAGTAGATATACCCATATCTGCTCAAATCATCTGTGAAGGTCAGAAAATAATGATACTTGCCGCGAGCCTCAACACTCATCGGATCGCATACATCAGTATGTATTATTTCCAATAAGTCAGTTGCTCGCTCTATTGTTCCGGAGAACAGAGTCTTTAGTCATCTTGCCCATAAGGCATGGTTCACAAGCATCAAGTGATTCATAATCAAGTGATTCCAAAATCCCATCAGCATGGAGTTTCTTCATGCGCTTTACACCAATATGACCTAAACTGCAGTGCCACAAATAAGTTGCACTATCATTATTAACTTTGCATCTTTTGGTTTCAATATTATGAATATGTGTATCACTATGATCGAGATCCAACGAACCATTTTCATTGGGTGTGTAACCATATAAGGTTTTATTCATGTAAACAGAACAACAATTTATTCTCTTACTTAAATGAATAACCGTATTGCAATAAACATGATCAAATCATATTCATGCTCAATGCAAACACCAAATAACACTTATTTAATTTCAACACTAATCCCGAAAGTATAGGGAGTGTGCGATGATGATCATATCAATCTTGGAACTACTTCCAACACACATCGTCACCTCGCCTTTTTACTATTTTTTGTTTATTCTGCAACTCCCGTTTCGAGTTACTACTCTTAGCAACTGAACCAGTATCAAAATGCCGAGGGGTTGCCATAAACACTAGTAAAGTACACATCAATAACATGTATATCCAATATACATTTGTTCACTTTTGCCATCCTTCTTATCCGCCAAATATTCAGGGCATTTCCGCTTCCAGTGACTATTTCCTTTGCAGTGTAAGCACTCAGTTTCAGGCTTTAGTTCAGCTTTGGGCTTCTTCGTGGGAGTCACAACTTGCTTGTCATTCTACTTGAAGTTCCCCTTTCTTTCTCTTTGCCCTTTTCTTGAAACTAGTGATCTTGTCAACCATCAACACTTGATGCTCTTTCTTGATTTCT
This sequence comes from Triticum dicoccoides, assembly GCF_002162155.2. Lineage (NCBI taxonomy): Eukaryota > Viridiplantae > Streptophyta > Magnoliopsida > Poales > Poaceae > Triticum > Triticum dicoccoides. The sequence goes on from NC_041383.1 coordinate 116,763,330, forward strand.
ACCTTCGTTGATTTCAACATCACGAAGAGCTTGGGAATCGTTTTTGTCATCCCTTGCATACTATAGTTCATCACAAAGTTCTACTAACTTGGTGATGGTGACTAGAGAATTCTGTCAATCACTATCTTATCTGGAAGATTAACTCCCACTTGATTCAAGCGATTGTAGTACCCAGACAATCTGAGCACATGCTCACTAGTTGAGCGATTCTCCTCCATCTTTTAGCAATAGAACTTGTTGGAGACTTCATATCTCTCAACTCGGGTATTTGCTTGAAATATTAACTTCAACTCCTGGAACATCTCATATGGTCCATGACGTTCAAAACGTCTTTGAAGTCCTGATTCTAAGCCGTTTAAGCATGGTGCACTAAACTGTCAAGTAGTCATCATACTGAGCTAGCCAAACGTTCATAACGTCTACATCTGCTCTTGCAATAGGTCTGTCACCTAGCGGTGCATTAAGGACATAATTCTTCTGTGTGGCAATGAGGATAAACCTCAGATCACGGATCCAATCCGCATCATTGCTACTAACATCTTTCAACACAATTTTCTCTAGGAACATATCAAAATAAACATATGAAAGCAACAACGCAAGCTATTGATCTACAACATAATTTGCAAAATACTACCAGGACTAAGTTCATGATAAATTAAAGTTCAATTAATCATATTACTTAAGAACTCCCACTTAGATAGACATCCCTCTAATCCTCTAAGTGATCACGTGATCCATATCAACTAAACCATGTCCGATCATCACGTGAGATGGAGTAGTTTCAACGGTGAACATCAATATGTTGATCATATCTGCTATATGATTCACGCTCGACCTTTCGGTCTTCGTGTTCCGAGGCCATATCTGCATATGCTAGGCTCGTCAAGTTTAACCTGAGTATTCCGCGTGTGCAAAACTGGCTTGCACCCGTTGTAGATGGACGTAGAGCTTATCACACCCGATCATCACGTGGTGTCTGGGCACGACGAACTTTGGCAATGGTGCATACTCAGGGAGAACACTTCTTGATAATTAGTGAGAGATCATCTTAAAATGCTACTGTCAATCAAAGCAAGATAAGATGCATAAAAGATAAACATCACATGCAATCAATATAAGTGATATGATATGGCCATCATCATCTTGTGCTTGTGATCTCCATCTTCGAAGCACCGTCATGATCACCATCGTCACCGGCGCGACACCTTGATCTCCATCGTAGCATCATTGTCGTCTCGCCAATCTTATGCTTCTACGACTATCGCTACCGCTTAGTGATAAAGTAAAGCATTACAGGGCGATTGCATTGCATACAATAAAGCGACAACCATATGGCTCCTGCCAGTTGCCGATAACTCGGTTACAAAACATGATCATCTCATACAATAAAATTTAGCATCATGTCTTGACCATATCACATCACAACATGCCCTGCAAAAACAAGTTAGACGTCCTCTACTTTGTTGTTGCAAGTTTTACATGGCTGCTACGGGCTTAAGCAAGAAACAATCTCACCTACGCATCAAAACCACAACGATAGTTTGTCAAGTTGGTGCTGTTTTAACCTTCGCAAGGACCGGGCGTAGCCACACTCGGTTCAACTAAAGTTGGAGAAACTGAAACCCGCTAGCCACCTGTGTGCAAAGCACGGCGGTAGAACCAGTCTCGCGTAAGCGTACGCGTAATGTCGGTCCGGGCCGCTTCATCCAACAATACCGCCGAACCAAAGTATGACATGCTGGTAAGCAGTATGACTTGTATCGCCCACAACTCACTTGTGTTCTACTCGTGCATATAACATCAAACCATAAAACCTAGGCTCGGATGCCACTGTTGGGGAACGTAGTAATTTCAAAAAAATTCCTACGCACACGCAAGATCATGGTGATGGCATAGCAACGAGAGGGGAGAGTGTTGTCCATGTACCCTCGTAGACCGTAAGCAGAAGCGTTAGCACAACGCGGTTGATGTAGTCGTACGTCTGCACGATCCGACCGATCCAAGTACCGAACATACGGCACCTCCGAGTTCAGCACACGTTCAGCTCGATGACGATCCCCGGACTCCGATCCAGCAAAGTGTCGGGGATGAGTTCCGTCAGCACGATAGCGTGGTGACGATGATGATGTTCTACCGGCACAGGGCTTCGCCTAAACTCCGCGACGATATGACTGAGGTGGAATATGGTGGAGGGGGGCACCGCACACGGCTAAGGAACGATCACGTAGACCAACTTGTGTTGTTCTCCTTAGAGGTGCCCCCTGCCCCCGTATATAAAGGAGCAAAGGGGGAGGGGGCGGCCGGCCTAGGAGGGGCGCGCCAAGGGGAGTCCTACTCCCACCGGGAGTAGGACTCCCTCCTTCCTTGTTGGAGTAGGAGAAGGGGGAAAGAGGGGGAGAGGAGGAAGGAAAGGGGGGCTGCACCCCTTGTCCAATTCGGACCAGAGGGGGGTTGCACGCCTCCTTCCTTTCGGCCTTTCTCCTCTATTCCCGTATGGCCCAATAAGGCCCATATACTCCCCGGCGAATTCCCGTAACTCTCCGGTACTCCGAAAAATACCCGAATCACTCGGAACCTTTCCGAACTCCGAATATAGTCGTCCAATATATAGATCTTTACGTCTCGACCATTTCGAGACTCCTCGTCATGTCCCCGATCTCATCCGGGACTCCGAACTCCTTCGGTACATCAAAACTCAGAAACTCATAATATAACTGTCATCGAAACCTTAAGCGTGCGGACCCTACGGGTTCGAGAACTATGTAGACATGACCTAGAACTATTCTTGGTCAATAACCAATAGCGGAACCTGGATGCCCATATTGGCTCCTACATATTCTACGAAGATCTTTATCGGTCAAACCGCATAACAACATACTTTGTTCCCTTTGTCATCGGTATGTTACTTGCCCGAGATTTGATCGTCGGTATCCAATACCTAGTTGAATCTCGTTACCGGCAAGTCTCTTTACTCGTTACGTAATGCATCATTTCGTAACTAACTCATTAGCTACATTGCTTGCAAGGCTTATAGTGATGTGCATTACCGAGAGGGCCCAGAGATACCTCTCCGACAATCGGAGTGACAAAACCTAATCTCGAAATACGCCAACCCAACATGTACCTTTGGAGACACCTGTAGTACTCCTTTATAATCACCCAGTTAAGTTGTGAAGTTTGGTAGTACCCAAAGTGTTCCTCCGGTAAACGGGAGTTGCATAATCTCATAGTTATAGGAACATGTATAAGTCATGAAGAAAGCAATAGCAATATACTAAACGATCAAGTGGTAGGCTAACGGAATGGGTCATGTCAATCACATCATTCTCCTAATGATGTGATCCCGTTAATCAAATGACAACACATGTCTATGGTTAGGAAACATAACCATCTTTGATTAATGAGCTAGTCAAGTAGAGGCATACTAGTGACGTTATGTTGGTCTATGTATTCACACGTGTATTATTTTTCCGGTTAATACAATTCTAGCATGAATAATAAACATTTATCATGATATAAGGAAATAAATAATAACTTTATTATTGCCTCTAGGGCATATTTCCTTCAGTTACCACGAAGGCACACCAACGCCACGAAGGCTCACCCTATTCTCCCTTTGAGACAACACCACAGAGGCGTTTCTCAACCACTAGTGGTAGACGTTGGGGTGATCTTCAAACCCTTACAAATTTCCGGGGGTAATCACAAAGGTTGATTCCTCTCCGAAAGACTCCTACCGCCTAGGAGTCTCCAACCTCCAAGAGTAATAAGAACGTTGTGAAAAGCTCAAGACTTGCTCAAATCACAAATTCCTTTGGTGCAAAGAAGGGTAAGGAGTGGATCTATCACTTGATTGGAGAACTTCTCCCAAATGCTCCTAGAACACTTGGGAATCTAGGATTTGGTGTAGGTGATTGAGAGAGAGAGAGTGAGGAGTGTTCTTGGCAAGCTCAAAGTGAATGGTCGACCTTATCCCGTGGAAGGGAAAGGT
>NC_041383.1:116767657-116815841 GCF_002162155.2 Triticum dicoccoides
TAGTGCATGTGGAAAGGTGACCATTTGGGGCACATAAGTGCACATGATAGGTCGGACGTCCGGACAACATCGGACGTCCGGTGGCACAAATAAGTCCGGACGTCCGATAGTCATCGGACATCCGGCCACTGTGAATATGTGAGCCACGAACCAGCACACAAGACACGATCGTCCGAGACGGGCCGGACATTCGGAGCCCTGACGACCGGAGAGTCCGGAAATCCGTAAATACGGTTTTGTTGTGAAAGTACCGGACGTCTGAGACCTGCCGGACGACCGGAGGTCGGACGTCCAGAGAGTTCCGTAAATCCGCAAATATCATTCTGTAAAGGAACACCGGACGACCGGAGGGAGCCGGACGTCCGGACAGCTGAGAGGGGCCGGACGTCCGTGGAGCACCGGACGTCCGGAGACAAAGAATAGGAGCTGTGGATTTTGAGCAAGTCTTTCACTAGACCCAACGATCCCCTCTTAATAGTGCAGGATCCCTATACTCAAGAACAAACCATAAACAAAGTCAATGTCTTGTATCTCCATTCTTGAGTTATACGCTTTTTGTCCCTAGTCATGATCCATACACACGGTCTTTGAGACATAATCCTGAGATATACTTGATAAACATGATTAGTCCCTAGCATATGTGTTGTCATCAACATCAAAATATGATTAAGGGCATGATTGCACATTCAATCTCCCCCTTTTTGGTAGTTGATGACAACACATATGCACACTCATAAAACAATGTAATTGAAAGTATTTGTTGTGGAGCTCAATAATCAAGAATGAGCAAAGAGTGAGCTCCCCTCAATATGATACCATAGATACTAAACATGAAGAGGGCTCCCCTTCAAAGTGATGCCAATACAACCAGATATCATACACAAGATAATCAAGAATTAAACTCTATATAGATTCATTACATATAGATTCACCAAATCTTAGTCTCGACAAACTCATCACATAAGTTCAATACAAGCTAAACCACAATCATTGCAATAAGTTTGATTACAACTTGAACAAGCTAATATCACAATGAGCTAAAAAAAGCATGCATATAATGCCTACTCCCCCTTGGCATCAAATATCCAAAAATAAAGAAGGCGGAAACATGACATCATTAGAGATCGTCCTCATCATCATCATGAGCACCACTGCCACCAGCCTCGTCGAAGAAATCAGCCCACTTAGTACCTGACGGGAAACCAAAGTCAGAAGGGGGCTTTTCAGGAAGACGCTCATCGTCACTCACATCATACACTCCAGAGTATCTCAGATGAGCCTTCAGAGCATTCTTGGAAGTTACCATGCGAGTGACAACATCGTGACGTTGGGAGCAATGAAAGGTGAACATCTTCATCATGGAAGAGTGAGCCTTCCCAAGAAAACGAGCAATGCGCCCAAAAGGTGCAGAACTGGAAGGAGAACAGGCATCATGAGAAGGAACACTAGCTGCGGTGCGACGAGCAGGAGCAATAGGAGGAGGAACATGATCAACCGCTATGTGAGCTAGAATGACCCATCGCTCATGCACGTGAGTGCGGGCAGTGGGAAAAGAAGCTACGCTCTCGATAAAAGCCTGAAGAAAGGGGGCATGAGGAAAATCCCTCTTGTGCTGGAAGCTAGCGAGGCGGATCTCATGCCTTTGGGAGATGCAAAGAGGCGATGCATGAGATCAATGCAATAGCTGCTGCAAGAGCCTTTGTCACCCATCTTGGGATAGATGGTGCGGATGACACACTGATAGATGATGTTGAAAGGGAAACGCCAAATGGAGACTTGGTTCAGACCCTTTTGTTTTTCAATGTCAGACAAAGTTGATATAGGTTTAAGAAGATCCGCACAGACCTCAATGCCCTTGGGCCTATGGTTGGGGTCATCCTTGTGGATTTTGAACCCGGTGTCAGGAAATCCATGGGTAGTGACAAATTGAGCATAAGATGTTGTGAGTGCGGTGTCTGAGGTCATCCAAGTGACAGTGTTATCTAGACCAAAATAATGTTGGAAATATGCCCTAGAGGCAATAATAAAATGGTTATTATTATATTTCTTTGTTCATGATAATTGTGTGTTATTCATGCTATAATTGTGTTATCCGGAAATCGTAACACATGTGTGAATACATAGACCACAACATGTCCCTAGTGAGCCTCTAGTTGACTAGCTCGTTGATCAACAAATAGTCATGGTTTCCTGACTATGGACATTGGATGTCATTGATAACGGGATCACATCATTAGGAGAATGACGTGATGGACAAGACCCAATCCTAAGCGTAGCACAAAGATCATGTAGTTCGTTTTGCTAGAGCTTTTCCAAATGTCAAGTATCATTTCCTTAGACCATGAGATTCTGTGACTCCCGGATACCGTAGGAGTGCTTTTGGTGTGCCAAACGTCACAACGTAACTGGGTGACTATAAAGGTGCACTACGGGTATCTTCGAAAGTGTCTGTTGGGTTGGCATGAATAGAGACTGGGGTTTGTCACTCCGTATGACGGAGAGGTATCTCTGGGCCCACTCGGTAATGCATCATCATAATGAGCTCAATGTGACCAAGTGTCTGGTCACGGGATCATGCATTACGGTACGAGTAAAGTGACTTGCCGATAACGAGATTAAACAAGGTATTGGGATACCGACGATCGAATCTCGGGCAAGTAACATACCGATTGACAAAGGGAATTGTATACAGGATTGATTGAATCCTCGACATCGTGGTTAATCCGATGAGATCATCGAGGAGCATGTTGGATCCAACATGGGTATCTAGATCCTGCTATTGGTTATTGACCGGAGAGGCGTCTCGTGTTGGGGAACGAAGTAATTTCAAAAATTTCCTACGTACACGCAAGATCATGGTGATGGCATAGCAACGAGAGGGGAGAGTGTTGTCCACGTACCCTCATAGACCGTAAACGGAAGCGTTATGACAACGCGGTTGATGTAGTCGTACGTCTTCACAATCCGACCGATCCAAGTACCGAACGTACGGCACCTCCGAGTTCAGCACACGTTCAGCTCGATGATGATCCCCGGACTCCGATCCAGCAAAGTGTCGGGGATGAATTCCGTCAGCACGACGGCGTGGTGACGATGATGATGCTCTACCGGCGCAGGGCTTCGCCTAAACTCCGCGACGATATGACCGAGGTGGAATATGGTGGAGGGGGGCACCGCACACGGCTAAGGAACGATCCATAGATCAACTTGTGTTGTTGTGCCTCGAGGTGCCCCCTGCCCCCGTATATAAAGGAGCAAGGGGGGGAGGAGGCCGGCCCTAGGAGGGGCCGCGCCAAGGGGAGTCCTACTCCCATCGGGAGTAGGACTCCCTCCTTCCTTGTTGGAGTAGGAGAAGGGGGAAAGAGGGGGAGAGGAGGAAGGAAAAGGGGGCCGCACCCCTTGTCCAATTCGGACCAGAGGGGGGCTGTGCGCCTCCTTCCTTTCGGCCTCTTTCCTCTATTCCCGTATGACCCAATAAGGCCCATATACTCCCCGACAAATTCCCGTAACTCTCCGGTACTCCAAAAAATACCCGAATCACTCGGAACCTTTCCGAACTCCGAATATAGTTGTCCAATATATCGATCTTTACGTCTCGACCATTTCGAGACTCCTCGTCATGTCCCCGATCTCATCTGGGACTCCAAACTCCTTCGGTACATCAAAACTCATAAACTCATAATATAACTGTCATCGAAACCTTAAGCGTGCGGTCCGTACGGGTTCGAGAACTATGTAGACATGACCTAGAACTATTCTTGGTCAATAACCAATAGCGGAACCTGGATGCCCATATTGGCTCCTACATATTCTACGAAGATCTTTATCGGTCAAACCGCATAACAACATACTTTGTTCCCTTTGTCATCGGTATGTTACTTGCCCGAGATTCGATCGTCGGTATCCAATACCTAGTTCAATCTCGTTACCGGCAAGTCTCTTTTCTCGTTACATAATGCATCATCGCGCAACTAACTCATTAGTCACATTGCTTGCAAGGCTTATAGTGATGTGCATTACCGAGAGGGCCCAGAGATACCTCTCCGACAATCGGAGTGACAAAACCTAATCTCGAAATACGCTAACCCCACATGTACCTTTGGAGACACCTGTAGTACTCCTTTATAATCACCCAGTTACATTGTGACGTTTGGTAGCACCCAAAGTGTTCCTCCGGTAAACGGGAATTGCATAATCTCATAGTTACAGGAACATGTATAAGTCATGAAGAAAGCAATAGCAACATACTAAACGATCAAGTGCTAGGCTAACGGAATGGGTCATGTCAATCACATCATTCTCCTAATGATGTGATCCCATTAATCAAATGACAACACATGTCTATGGTTAGGAAACATAACCATCTTCGATTAATGAGCTAGTCAAGTAGAGGCATACTAGTGACTATATGTTTGTCTATGTATTCACACATGTATCATGTTTCCGGTTAATACAATTCTAGCATGAATAATAAACATTTATCATGAAAAGAGGAAATAAATAATAACTTTATTATTGCCTCTAGGGCATATTTCTTTCAGTCTCCCACTTGCACTAGAGTCAATAATCTAGTTCACATCGCTATGTGATTTAACACCAATATTCACATCTGCATGTGATTAATACCCATAGTTCACATCATCATGTGATCAACACCCAAAGGGTTTACTAGAGTCAATAATCTAGTTCACATCGCTATGTGATTAACACCCAAAAGAGTACTAAGGTATGATCATGTTTTGCTCGTGAGAGAAGGTTAGTCAACGGGTCTGTCATATTCAGAGCCGTATGTATTTCGCAAATATTCTATGTCCACAATGCTCTGCATGGAGCTACTCTAGCTAATTGCTCCCACTTTCAATATGTATCCAGATTGAGACTTAGAGTCATCTGGATTGGTGTAAAAGCTTGCATCGTTGTAACTTTTACGATGGTCTCTTTTATCACCTCCATAATTGAGAAACATCTCCTTAGTCCTCACTAAGGATATTCTTGACCCATGTCTAGTGATCTACTTCTTAGATCAAAATTGTATTCCTTTGCCAAACACAGAGCAAGGTATACAATAGGTCTGGTTCACAGCATAGCATACTTTATAGAACCTATGACTAAGGCATAGGGAATGACTTTTCATTCTCTTTCCATTTTCTGCAATTGTCGGGTCTTGAGTCTTACTCAACTTCACACTTTGCAACACAGGCAAGAACTCCTTCTTTGACTGTTCCATTTTGAACTATTTCAAAAATTTATCAAGGTATGTACTCATTGAAAATTCTTATCAAGCGTCTTGATCTATCTCAATAGATCTTGATGCTCAATATGTAAGCAACTTCACCGAGGTCTTTCATTGAAAAACCTTTTATTCAAGTATCCTTTTATGCTATCCAGAATTTCTATATCATTTCCAATCAACAATATGTCTTGCACATATAATATCAGAAATGCTATAGAGCTCCCACTCACTTTCTTGTAAATACAGGCTTCTCAAAAAGTCTGTATAAAACCATATGCTTTGATCAATTCATCAAAGCATATATTCCAACTCCGAGATGCTTGCACCAGTCCATTGATGGATCGCTGGAGCTTGCACACTTTGTTAGCACCTTTAGGATTGACAAAACCTTCTGGTTGCATCATATACAACTCTTCTTTAATAAATCCATTAAGGAATGCAGTTTTGACATCCATTTGCCAGATTTCATAAAATGTGGCAATTGCTAACATGATTCAGTCAGACTTAAGCTTTGATACGAGTGAGAAAATCTCATCGTATTCAACACCTTGAACTTGTTGAAAACATTTTGCAACAAGTCGAGCTTAGTAGATAGTAACACTACTATCAGTGTCCGTCTTCCTCTTGAAGATCCATTTATTTAACATGGCTTGCTAATCATTGAGCAAGTCAATCAAAGTCCATACTTTATTCTCATACATGGATCATATCTCAGATTTTATGGCCTCATGCCATTTTGTGGAATCTGGGCTCATCATCGCTTCCTCATAGTTCATAGGTTCGTCATGGTCTAGTAACATAACTTCCAGAACAGGATTACCGTACCACTCTGGTGCGGATCTTATTCTGGAAGACCTACCAGGTTCTGTAGTAACTTAATCTGAAGTTTCATGATCATCATCATCAACTTCCTCACTAATTGGTGTAGTAGTCACAGGAACAGTTTCTGTGATGAACTACTTTCCAATAAGGGAGTAGGTACAGTTACCTCATCAAGTTCTACTTTCCTCCCACTCACTTCTTTCGAGAGAAACTCCTTCTCTAGAAAGGATCCATTTTTAGCAATGAATATCTTGCCTTCGGATCTGTGATAGAAGGTGTACCCAACAGTTTTGTTTGGGTATTCTATGAAGACGCACTTCTCCGATTTGGATTTGAGCTTATCAGGATGAAAATTTTCACATAAGCATCACAGCCCCAAACTTTAAGAAACGACAACTTGGGTTTCTTGCTAAACCACAGTTCATATCGTGTCGTCTCAACGGATTTAGATGGTGCCCTTTTTAACGTGAATGCAGTTGTCTCTAATGCATAACCCCAAAACAATAGTGGTAAATCAGTAAGAGACATCATATATCGCACCATATCAATAAAGTGCGGTTACGACGTTCGGACACACCATAACATTGTGGTGTTCCAAGAGGCGTGAGCTGTGAAACTATTCCACATTGTTTTAATTAAAGACCAAACTCGTAACTCAAATATTCGTCTCCGTGATCAGATCGCAGGAACATTATTTTCTTGTTACGATGATTTTTCCACTTCACTCTAAAATTCTTTGAACATTTCAACTATTTCAGACTTATGTTTCATCAAGTAGATATACCCATATCTGCTCAAATCATCTTGTGAACGTCAGAAAATAACGATACTTGCCACGATCATCAACACTCATTGGATCGCATACATCGGTATGTATTATTTCCAATAAGTCAGTAGCTCGTTCCATTGTTCCGAAGAATGGAGTTTTAGTCATCTTGCCCAAAAGGCACGGTTCGCAAGCATCAAATGATTCATAACCAAGTGATTCCAAAAATCCATCTTTATGGAGTTTCTTCATGCGCTTTACACCGATATGACCCAAACGGCAGTGCCACAAATAAGTTGCACTATCATTATTAACTTTGCATCTTTTGGCATCAATATTATGAATATGTGTATCACTACGATCGAGATCCAACAAACTATTTTCATTGGGTGTATGACCATTGAAGGTTTTATTCATGTAAACAGAACAACAATTATTTTCTGATTTTAAATGAATAACCGTATTGCAATAAACATGATCAAATCATATTCATGCTCAACGCAAACGCCAAATAACATTTATTTAGGTTTAACACTAATCCCGAAAGTATAGGGAGTGTGCGATGATGATCATATCAATCTTGGAACTACTTCCAACACTCATCGTCACTTCCCCTTCAACTAGTCTTTGTTTATTTTGTAACTCCTGTTTCGAGTTACTAATCTTAGCAACCGAACAAGTATCAAATACTCAGGGGTTACTATAAACACTAGTAAGGTACACATCAATAACCTGTATATCAAATATACCCTTGTTCAGTTTGCCATCCTTCTTATCCACCAAATATTCAGGGTATTTCCGTTTCCAGTGACCATTTCCTTTGAAGTGTAAGCACTCAGTTTCAGGCTTTGGTTCAGCTTTGGGCTTCTTCGTGGGAGTGACAACTTTCTTGTCATTCTACTTGAAGTTCCCCTTTCTTTCGCTTTGCCCTTTTCTTGAAACTAGTGATCTTGTCAACCATCAACACTTGATGCTCTTTCTTGATTTCTACCTTCATCGATTTCAAAATCACGAAGAGATTGGGAATCATTTTCGTCATCCCTTGCATACTATAGTTCATCACAAAGTTCTACTAACTTGGTGATGGTGACTAGAGAATTCTGTCAATCACTATCTTATCTGGAAGATTAACTCCCACTTGATTCAAGCGATTGTAGTACCCAGACAATCTGAGCACATGCTCACTAGTTGAGCGATTCTCCTCCATCTTTTAGCCATAGAACTTGTTGGAGTCTTCATATCTCTCAACTAGGGTATTTGCTTGAAATATTAACTTCGACTCCTGGAACATCTCATATGGTCCATGACGTTCAAAACGTCTTTGAAGTCCCGATTCTAAGCTGTTAAGCATGGTGCACTAAACTATCAAGTAGTCATCATATTGAGCAAGCCAAACGTTCATAACTTCTGCATCTGCTCCTGCAATAGGTCTGTCACCTAGCGGTGCATTAAGGACATAATTATTCTGTGCAGCAATGAGGATAAGCCTCAGATCACGGATCCAATCCGCATCATTGCTACTAACATCTTTCAACACAATTTTCTCTAGGAACATATCAAAATAAACATATGAAAGAAACAATGCAAGCTATTGATCTACAACATAATTTGCAAAATACTACCAGGACTAAGTTCATGATAAATTAAAGTTCAATTAATCATATTACTTAAGAACTCCCACTTAGATAGACATCCCTCTAATCCTCTAAGTGATCACGTGATCCATATCAACTAAACCATGTCCGATCATCACGTGAGATGGAGTAGTTTCAACGGTGAACATCAATATGTTGATCATATCTGCTATATGATTCACGCTCGACCTTTCGGTCTTCGTGTTCCGAGGCCATATCTGTATATGCTAGGCTCGTCAAGTTTAACCTGAGTATTCCGCGTGTGCAACTGTTTTGCACCCGTTGTATTTGAACGTAGAGCCTATCACACCCGATCATCACGTGGTGTCTCAGCACGAAGAACTTTCGCAACGGTGCATACTCAGGGAGAACACTTCTTGATAATAAGTGAGAGATCATCTTAAAATGCTACCGTCAATCAAAGCAAGATAGGGTGCATAAATGATAAACATCACATGCAATCAATATAAGTGATATGATATGGCCATCATCATCTTGTGCTTGTGATCTCCATCTTCAAAGCACCGTCGTGATCACCATCGTCACCAGCGTGACACCTTGATCTCCATCGTAGCATCATTGTCGTTACGCCATCTATTGCTTCTATGACTATCGCTACCGCCTAGTGATAAAGTAAAGCAATTACAGGGCGTTTGCATTTCATACAATAAAGTGACAACCATATGGCTCCTGCCAGTTGCCGATAACTTCGGTTACAAAACATGATCATCTCATACAATAAAATATAGCATCACGTCTTGACCATATCACATCACAACATGCCCTGCAAAAACAAGTTATACGTCCTCTACTTTGTTGTTGCAAATTTTACGTGGCTGCTACGGGCTTAGCAAGAACCGTTCTTACCTACGCATCAAAACCACAACGATAGTTCATCAAGTTAGTGATGTTTTAACCTTCGCAAGGACCGGGCGTAGCCACACTCGGTTCAACTAAAGTGAGAGAGATAGACACCCGCCAGCCACCTTTAAGCACAAGTGCTCGTAACAGTGAGACCAGTCTCGCGTAAGCGTACGTGTAATGTCGGTCCGGGCCGCTTCATCTCACAATACCGCCGAACCAAAGTATGACATGATGGTAAGCAGTATGACTTGTATCGCCCACAACTCACTTGTGTTCTACTCGTGCATATAACATCAACGCATAAAACCTAGGCTCGAATGCCACTGTTGGGGAACGAAGTAATTTCAAAAATTTCCTACGTACACGCAAGATCATGGTGATGGCATAGTAACGAGAGGGGAGAGTGTTGTCCATGTACCCTCGTAGACCGTAAACGGAAGCGTTATGACAACGCGGTTGATGTAGTCATACGTCTTCACGATCCGACCGATCCAAGTACCGAACGTACGGCACCTCCGAGTTCAGCACACGTTCAGCTCGATGACGAGCCTTCCCAAGAAAACGAGCAATGCGCCCAAAAGGTGCAGAACTGGAAGGAGAACGGGCAGCATGAGAAGGAACACTAGCTGTGGTGCGACGAGCAGGAGCTATAGGAGGAGGAACATGATCAGCCGCCATGTGAGCTAGAATGACCCATCGCTCATGCACGTGAGTGTGGGCAGTGGGAAAAGAAGCTACGCTCTCGATAAAAGCCTGAAGAAAGGGGGCATGAGGAAAATCCCTCTTGTGCTGGAAGCTAGCGAGGCGGATCTCATGCCTTTGGGAGATGCAAAGAGGCGATGCATGAGATCAATGCAATAGCTGCTGCAAGAGCCTTTGTCACCCATCTTGGGATAGATGGTGCGGATGACACACCGATAGATGATGTTGAAAGGGAAACGCCAAATGGAGACTTGGTTCAGACCCTTTTGTTTTTCAATGTCAGACAAAGTTGATATAGGTTTAAGAAGATCTGCACAGACCTCAATGCCCTTGGGCCTATGGTTGGGGTCATCCTTATGGATTTTGAACCCGGTGTCAGGAAATCCAAGGGCAGTGACAAATTGAGCATAAGATGATGTGAGTGCGGTGTCTGAGGTTATCCAAGTGACAGTGTTATCTAGACCAAAATAATGTTGGAAATATGCCCTAGAGGCAATAATAAAATGGTTTTTATTATATTTCTTTGTTCATGATAATTGTGTGTTATTCATGCTATAATTGTGTTATCCGGAAATCGTAATACATGTGTGAATACATAGACCACAACATGTCCCTAGTGAGCCTATAGTTGACTAGCTCGTTGATCAACAAATAGTCATGGTTTCCTGACTATGGACATTGGATGTCATTGATAACGGGATCAAATCATTAGGAGAATGATGTGATGGACAAGACCCAATCCTAAGCGTAGCACAAAGATCGTGTAGTTCGTTTTGCTAGAGCTTTTCCAAATGTCAAGTATCATTTCCTTAGACCATGAGATTGTGCGACTCCCGGATACCGTAGGAGTGCTTTCGGTGTGCCAAACGTCACAACGTAACTGGGTGACTATAAAGGTGCACTACGGGTATCTCCGAAAGTGTCTGTTGGGTTGGCATGAATCGAGACTGGGGTTTGTCACTCCGTATGACGGAGAGGTATCTCTGGGCCCACTCGGGAATGCATCATCATAATGAGCTCAATATGACCAAGTGTCTGGTCACGGGATCATGCATTACAGTACGAGTAAAGTGACTTGCCGGTAACGAGATTAAACGAGGTATTGGGATACCGACGATCGAATCTCGGGCAAGTAACATACCGATTGACAAAGGGAATTGTATACAGGATTGATTGAATCCTCGACATCGTGGTTAATCCGATGAGATCATCGAGGAGCATGTTGGATCCAACATGGGTATCCAGATCCTGCTATTGGTTATTGACCGGAGAGGCGTCTCGTGTTGGGGAACGAAGTAATTTCAAAAATTTCCTACGTACATGCAAGATCATGGTGATGGCATAGCAACGAGAGGGGAGAGTGTTGTCCACGTACCCTCGTAGACCGTAAACAGAAGCGTTATGACAATGCGGTTGATGTAGTCGTACGTCTTCACGATCCGACCGATCCAAGTACCGAACGTACGGCACCTCCGAGTTCAGCACACGTTCAGCTCGATGACGATCCCCAGACTACGATCCAGAAAAGTGTCGGGGATGAGTTCCGTCAGCACGACGGCGTGGTGACGATGATGATGCTCTACCGGCTCAGGGTTTCGCCTAAACTCCGCGACGATATGACCGAGGTGGAATATGGTGGAGGGGGGCACCGCACACGGCTAAGGAACGATCCGTAGATCAACTTGTGTTGTTGTGCCTCGAGGTGCCACCCTGCCCCCGTATATAAAGGAGCAAGGAGGGGAGGAGGCCGGCCCTAGGAGGGGGCACGCCAAGGGGAGTCCTACTCCTATCGGGAGTAGGACTCCCTCCTTCCTTGTTGGAGTAGGAGAAGGGGGAAAGAGGGGGAGAGGAGGAAGGAAAAGGGGGCCGCACCCCTTGTCCAATTCGGACCTAAGGGGGGCTGCGCGCCTCCTTCCTTTCGGCCTCTTTCCTCTATTCCCGTATGGCCCAATAAGGCCCATATACTCCCCGGCGAATTCCCGTAACTCTCCGGTACTCCAAAAAATACCCGAATCACTCGGAACCTTTCCGAACTCCGAATATAGTCGTCCAATATATCGATCTTTACGTCTCGACCATTTCGAGACTCCTCGTCATGTCCCCTATCTCATCTGGGACTCCAAACTCCTTCGGTAGATCAAAACTCATAAACTCATATTATAACTGTCATCGAAACCTTAAGTGTGCGGACCCTACGGGTTAGAGAACTATGTAGACATGACCTAGAACTATTCTTGGTCAATAACCAATAGCGGAACCTGGATGCCCATATTGGCTCCAACATATTCTACGAAGATCTTTATCGGTCAAACCGCATAACAACATACTTTGTTCCCTTTGTCATCGGTATGTTACTTGCCCGAGATTCGATCGTCGGTATCCAATACCTAGTTCAATCTCGTTACCGGCAAGTCTCTTTTCTCGTTACATAATGCATCATCGCGCAACTAACTCATTAGTCAGATTGCTTGCAAGGCTTATAGTGATGTGCATTACCGAGAGGGCCCAGAGATACCTCTCCGACAATCGGAGTGACAAAACCTAATCTCGAAATATGCCAACCCAACATGTACCTTTGGAGACACCTGTAGTACTCCTTTATAATCACCCAGTTACATTGTGACGTTTGGTAGCACCCAAAGTGTTCCTCCGGTAAACGGGAATTGCATAATCTCATAGTTATAGGAACATGTATAAGTCATGAAGAAAGCAATAGCAACATACTAAACGATCAAGTGCTAGGCTAACGGAATGGGTCATGTCAATCACATCATTCTCCTAATGATGTGATCCCATTAATCAAATAACAACACATGTCTATGGTTAGGAAACATAACCATCTTCGATTAATGAGCTAGTCAAGTAGAGGCATACTAGTGACTATATGTTAGTCTATGTATTCACACATGTATCATGTTTCCGGTTAATACAATTCTAGCATGAATAATAAACATTTATCATGAAATAAGGAAATAAATAATAACTTTATTATTGCCTCTAGGGCATATTTCCTTCATCTCGGTCATGTCTGCATGTCTCCCGAACCCGTAGGGTCTACACACTTAAGGTTCGGTGACGCTAGGGTTGTAGAGATATTAGTATGCAGTAACCCGAAAGTTGTTCGGAGTACCGGATGAGATCCCGGATGTCACGAGGAGTTCCGGAATGGTCCATAGGTGAAGAATTATATATAGGAAATCAGGTTTCGGCCATCGGGAAAGTTTCGGGGGTCACCGGTATTGTACCGGGACCATCAAAAGGGTCCCGGGGGTCCACCGGGTGGGGCCACCTATCCTGGAGGGCCCCATGGGCTGAAGTGGGTGGGTAACCAGCCCCTGGTGGGCTGGTGCGCCCCCTTGGACCCTCCTGCGCCTAGGGTTGGAAACCCTAGGGGTGGGGGCGCCTCCACCTAGCTTGGGGGGCAAGTTTCCCCCCTGGCCGCCGCCCCCCTTGGAGATTGGATCTCCTAGGACCGGTGCCCACCCCTAGGGGGCCTATATAAAGAGGGGGGAGGGAGGGCAGCCGCACCCATGCTCTTGGCGCCTCCCTCCCCCCACGCACCACCTCTCACTCTCGCTGAAGCTTGGCGAAGCCCCGCCGAGATCGCTGTTGCATCCATCACCATGCTGTCGTGCTGCTGGGTCTTCATCAACCTCTCCTTCCCCCTTGCTGGATCAAGAAGGAGGAGACGTCTTCCCAACCGTACATGTGTTGAACGTGGAGGTGTTGTCCATTCAGCACTAGGATCATCGGTGATTTGGATCACGACGAGTACGACTCCCTCAACCCCATTCTCTTGAATGCTTTCCCTCGCGATCTACAAGGGTATGTAGATGCACTCCTTTCTCTCGTTGCTAGATGAACTCATAGATTGATCTTGGTGAAGCATAGAAAAGTTTTATTTTCTGCAACGTTCCCCAACAGTGGCACCATGAGCTAGGTCTATGCGTAGTTCTCTTTACACGAGTAGAACACAATTTGTTGTGGGCGTAGATGTTGTCAACTTTCTTGCCACTACTAGTCTTATTTTGCTTCAGCGGTATCATGGGATGAAGCGGCCTGGACCGACCTTACACGTACGCTTACGTGAGACAGGTTCCACCGACTAACATGCACTAGTTGCATAAGGTGGCTAGCGGGTGTCTGTCTCTCCCACTTTAGTTGGAGCGGATTCGATGAAAAGGGTCCTTATGAAGGGTAAATAGAAGTTGGCATATCACATTGTGGCTTTTACGTAGGTAAGAAAACGTTCTTGCTAGAACCCTATTGCAGCCATGTAAAAACATGAAACAACAATTAGACGACGTCTAACTTGTTTTTGCAGCATGTGATATGGCTAAAAGTTGTGATGAATGATATATATATGTGATGTATGAGATCATGTTCTTGTAATAGGAATCATGACTTGCATGTCGATGAGTATGACAACCAGCAGGAGCCATAGGAGTTGTCTTAATTATTGTATGACCTGTGTGTCAATGATTCAACGCCATGTAATTACTTTACTTTATTGCTAAACCATTAGCCATAGCAGTAGAAGTAACAGTTGGCGAGCAACTTCATGGAGACACGATGATGGAGATCATGATGATGGAGATCATGGTGTCATGTCGGTGACGAAGATGATCATGGAGCCCCGAAGATGGAGATCAAATGAGCTATATGATATTGGCCATATCATGTCACTATTTGATTGCATGTGATGTTTATCACGTTTTTGCATCTTATTTGCTTAGAACGACGGTAGTGAATAAGATGATCTCTCATAATAATTTCAAGAAAGTGTTCCCCCTAACTGTGCGCCATTGCGAAAGTTCGTTGTTTCGAAGCACCACATGATGATCGGGTGTGATAGATTCTAACGTTCACATACAATGGGTGTAAGACAAATTTACACATGCAAAACACTTAGGTTAAACTTGACGAGCCTAGCATGTACAGACATGGCCTCGGAACCCAGAGACCGAAAGGTCAAACATGAGTCGTATGGAAGATACGATCAACATGGAGATGTTCGCCGATGATGACTAGTCCGTCTCACGTGATGATCGGACACGGCCTAGTCGACTCAGATCATGTATCACTTAGATGACTAGAGGGATGTCTAATCTGAGTGGGAGTTCATTAAATAATTTGATTAGATGAACTTAATTATCATGAACTTAGTCTAAAAACCTTTGCAAAAATGTCTTGTAGATCAAATGGCCAACGCTCATTTCCACCTCAACTTCAACGTGTTCCTAGAGAAAACCAAGCTGAAAGATGATGGCAGCAACTATACAGACTGGGTCTGGAACCTAAGGATCATCCTCATAGCAGCAAAGAAAGATTATGTCTTAGAAGCACCGCTAGGTGAAGCACCCATCCCAGAGAACCAAGGCATTATGAATGCTTGGCAGTCTCGTGCTGATGATTACTCCCTCGTTCAGTGCAGCATGCTTTACAGCTTAGAACCGGGGCTCCAAAAGCGTTTTGAGCAACACGGAGCATATGAGATGTTCGAAGAGCTGAAAATGGTTTTCCAAGCTCATGCCCGGGTCGAGAGATATGAAGTCTCCGACAAGTTCTTCAGTTGTAAGATGGAGGAAAATAGTTCTGTCAGTGAGCACATACTCAAAATGTCTGGGTTGCACAACCGCTTGACTCATCCGGGAGTTAATCTCCCGGATGACACGGTTATTGATAGAATCCTTCAGTCGCTTCCACCGAGCTACAAGAGCTTTGTGATGAACTTCAATATGCAGGGGATGGAAAAGACCATTCCCGAGAGGTAGAGATCAAAAAGGAACATCAAGTGTTGATGGTGAATAAAACTACTAAGTTCAAGAAAGGCAAGGGTAAGAAGAACTTCAAGAAGGACGGCAAGGGAGTTGCCGCGCCCAGTAAGCCAGTTGCCAGGAAGAAGCCAAAGAATGGACCCAAGCCTGAGACTGAGTGCTTTTATTGCAAGGGAAGCGGACACTGGAAGCGGAACTGCCCCAAATACTTAGCGGACAAGAAGGCCGACAACACCAAAGGTATATGTGATATACATGTAATTGATGTGTACCTTACCAGTACTCGTAGTAGCTCCTGGGTATTTGATACCGGTGCGGTTGCTCATATTTGTAACTCAAAGCAGGAGCTGTGTAATAAGCGGAGACTGGCGAAGGACGAGGTGACGATGCGCATCGGGAATGGTTCCAAGGTCGATGTGATCGCCGTCGGCACGCTACCTCTACATTTACCTATGGGATTAGTTTTACACCTCAATAATTGTTATTTAGTGCCAGCTTTGAGCATGAACATTGTATCTGGATCTCGTTTAATGCGAGATGGCTACTCATTTAAATCCGAGAATAATGGTTGTTCTATTTATATGAGAGATATGTTTTATGGTCATGCCCCGCTGGTCAATGGTTTATTCTTAATGAATCTCGAACGTAATGTTACACATATTCATAGTGTGAATACCAAAAGATGTAAAGTTGATAACGGTTGTCCCACATACTTGTGGCACTGCTGCCTTGGTCACATTGGTGTCAAGCGCATGAAGAAGCTCCATGCTGATGGACTTTTAGAGTCTCTCGATTATGAATCATTTGACACATGCGAACCATGCCTCATGGGCAAAATGACCAAGACTCCGTTCTCCAGAACAATGGAGCGAGCAACCAACTTATTGGAAATCATACATACTAATGTGTGCGGTCCAATGAGCATTGAGGCTCGCGGAGTATATCGTTATGTTCTCACTCTCACTGACGACTTGAGTAGATATGGGTATGTCTACTTGATGAAACACAAGTCTGAGACCTTTGAAAAGTTTAAGGAATTTCAGAATGAGGTAGAGAATCAACGTGACCGAAAGATAAAGTTCTTACGATCAGATCATGGAGGAGAATATTTAAGTCACGAATTTGGTACGCACTTAAGGAAATGTGGAATTGTTTCACAACTCACGCCGCCTGGAACACATCAGCGTAACAGTGTGTCCGAACGTTGTAATCGCACTTTATTGGATATGGTGCGATCTATGATGTCTCTTATCGATTTACCGCTATCTTTTTGGGGATACACTCTAAAGACATCTACATTCACTTTAAATAGGGCACCGTCTAAATCCGTTGAGACGACACCGTATGAATTATGGTTTGGAAAGAAACCTAAGCTGTCGTTTCTAAAAGTTTGGGATGCGATGCTTATGTCAAGAAACTTCAACCTGAAAAGCTCGAACCCAAGTCGGAAAAATGCGTCTTCATAGGATACCCTAAGGAAACCATTGGGTATACCTTCTACCTCAGATCCGAAGGCAAGATCTTTGTTGCCAAGAACGGGTCCTTTCTGGAGAAACAGTTTCTCTCAAGAGAAGTAAGTGGGAGGAAAGTGGAACTTGATGAAGTACTACCTCTTGGAACAGTGAGTAGCGCAGCTCAGGAAGATGTTCCTGTGGTGCCGCACCAACTGAAGAGGAAGTTAATGATGATGATCAAGGTACTTCGGATCAAGTTACTACTGAACTTCGTAGGTCCACAAGGACACGTTCCACACCAGAGTGGTATGGCAACCCTGTCCTGGAAATCATGTTGTTAGACAACGGTGAACCTTCGAACTATGAAGAAGCGATGGTGGGCCCAGATTCCAACAAATGGCTTGAAGCCATGCAATCCGAGATGGAATCCATGTATTAAAACAAAGTATTGACTTTGACAGACTTGCCCGATGATCGGTGAGCGATAGAAAATAAATGGATTTTTAAGAAGATGGACGCGGATGGTAATGTTACCATCTATAAAGCTCGACTTGTCGCTAAGGGTTATCGGCAAGTTCAAGGGGTTGACTATGATGAGACGTTCTCTCCCGTAGCGAAGCTGAAGTCCGTCCGAATCATGTTAGCAATTGCCGCATACTATGATTATGAGATATGGCAAATGGACGTCAAAACGGCATTCCTTAATGGCTATCTTAAGGAAGAACTGTATATGATGCAGCCGGAAGGTTTTGTCGATCCTCAGAATGCTAACAAGGTATGCAAGCTCCAGCGATCCATTTATGGGCTGGTGCAAGCATCTCGGAGTTGGAACATTCGCTTTGATGAGATGATCAAAGCATTTGGGTTTATGCAGACTTATGGAGAAGCCTGCGTTTACAAGAAAGCGAGTGGGAGCTGTGTAGCATTTCTCATATTATATGTGGATGACATACTTTTGATGGGAAATGACATAGAACTTTTGGGCAGCATTAAGGCCTACTTGAATAAGTGTTTTTCAATGAAGGACCTTGGAGAAGCTGCTTACATATTAGGCATCAAGATATATAGAGATAGATCGAGACGCCTCATAGGTCTTTCACAAAGCACATACCTTGATAAGATATTGAAGAAGTTCAATATGGATCAGTCCAAGAAAGGGTTCTTGCCTGGATTGCAAGGTGTGAGATTGAGCTCGGCTCAATGCCCGACCACGGCAGAATATATAGAAGAGATGAGCGTCATCCCCTATGCCTCAGCCATAGGGTCTATTATGTATGCCATGCGGTGTACCAGACCTGATGTAAGCCTTGTCGTAAGTTTGGTAGGAAAGTACCAAAGTAATCCCGGCAAGGAACACTAGACAGCGGTCAAGAATATCCTGAAGTACCTGAAGATGACTAAGGATATATTTCTCGTTTTTGGAGGTGACGAAGAGCTCGTCGTAAAGGGTTACGTCGACGCTAGCTTCGACACAGATCTGGATGACTCTAAGTCACAAACCGGATACGTGTATATTTTGAAAGGTGGGGTAGTAAGCTGGTGCAGTTGCAAGCAAAGCATCATGGCGGGATCTACATGTGAAGCAGAGTACATGGCAGCCTCGGAGGCAGCGCATGAAGCAATCTGGGTGAAGGAGTTCATCACCGACCTAGGAGTCATACCCAATGCGTCGGGGCCGATCAAACTCTTCCGTGACAACACTGGAGCTATTGCCCTTGCCAAGGAGCCCAGGTTTCACAAGAAGACCAGGCACATCAAGCGTCGTTTCAACTCCATCCGTGAAAAAGTTCAAGATGGAGACATAGATATTTGCAAAGTACATACGGATCTGAATGTCGTAGATCCATTGACTAAACCTCTTCCGCGAGCAAAACATGATCAACACCAGAACTCTATGGGTGTTCGATTCATCACAATGTAACTAGACTATTGACTCTAGTGCAAGTGGGAGACTGTTGGAAATATGCCCTAGAGGCAATAATAAAATGGTTATTATTATATTTCTTTGTTCATGATAATTGTCTGTTATTCATGCTATAATTGTGTTATCTGGAAATCGTAATACACGTGTGAATACATAGACCACAACATGTCCCTAGTGAGCCTCTAGTTTACTAGCTCGTTGATCAACAGATAGTCATGGTTTCCTCACTATGGACATTGGATGTCATTGATAACGAGATCACATCATTAGGAGAATGATGTGATGGACAAGACCCAATCCTAAGCGTAGCACAAAGATCGCGTAGTTCGTTTTGCTAGAGCTTTTCCAAATGTCAAGTATCATTTCCTTAGACCATGAGATTGTGCGACTCCCGGATACCGTAGGAGTGCTTTGGGTGTGCCAAACGTCACAACGTAACTGGATGACTATAAAGGTGCACTACGGGTATCTCCGAAAGTGTCTGTTGGGTTGGCACGAATCGAGACTGGGATTTGTCACTCCGTATGATGGAGAGGTATCCCTGGGCCCACTCGGTAATGCATCATCATAATGAGCTCAATGTTACCAAGTGTCTAGTCACGGGATCATGCATTGCGGTACGAGTAAAGTGACTTACCGGTAACGAGACTAAACGAGGTATTGGGATACCTATAACGCCCCGGATACAACTTTCCATATTCGTAATTCCGACTCTTGTCATTTACGGCTATGTGATTTATTATTTCCTCCGTGGTTGGGTTTTTGTCTGTTGTTTTGCATTTTGTTCTTGTTATGCATCTCGTCTCATGTCATCATTCGCATTGCATCGGCATCGTTTTCATAAAACTTGCATCCGCTTGTAGTTGTCGTGTCCCCCCTTGCTTTCGTTGACTGTTCCGAGACCAATCGGGTTTTCGCCTCCCTCTTGACCGTGACCACCTAACCTCTCTTGCCAGCTCGTAGCCCCCTCGCGTGCGTCCGAAACTTGCCCCGAAACCGAACCGCTCAGTCGTCACCATTGGATTCGGATCATCCCCAAACATCTACAAAACATATCCATTTTTCTTTTTGGACTCCCTAGCTATTTATTCGCGACCGTCCAATTAAGATTGAAGGGACCAAATGCACCTAACCAAAATTCACCTACGATATAATCAGCCGAGCTAACCCTAGAACCTAGCCGTCCCATCCATTCCAATCCCGCAGCCGCCGCCGCCACTCTCTGGCATCTCCTCGGGATCTCCTCCCGATCCAATCTCCCCGACCACCTTCCTTGTTTTCCGTCGACACCCAATCCTCAGCCTCCACTGCCCATCGCCCGAGCCAACGAGAGTCCAGCCCCAACTTCCACCTCTCCTGCAGCCCCGTACGCTCCTCTGCCCGACCTCCGCGCACCGATAGCCAGAGAGCAACAGCCCAAGGCCGAGCAGCCCGTGAGGCACCGGCCTCCTCATCTCCTTGCTGCCTCGCGGGACCTCCTTCCCCTCGTCGGAGCCACACATCAGCAACCCCAGGACCGTCGCCTTCTTCTCCCCGTCTATCCCTTCCTTCCCGTGCGTCTCTCTCTCTCGCTCAGTGCCCCCCTCTCTCTCTGTGTGTGTGTGTGTGTCTTCTCTGCCCAGGAGCAGGAACCATGCCTTGGACGCCAAGCTCCAGATTGCCGGTTCCCTGCTGAGGCGCATCGGATCTGGCCATTCCGGCCGCTTCCCGCCGACCCCGTCGCCAGGAGCCCGCGACAAGTCCGCCGCCGTCGTACTGCTTCACGGAGACGAGGACGAACGCAAGCTCCTGCCTCCCCGCCCGCTTCATCCAACTGCGCGCATTGACCAGCGCGAGCACGTGGGTCGTGCCAGGCCCAGCGCCCCCCTTCCGGCCTCACCTCACCGCAATTCTGGGCCATGGCCCATGGTGAGGCCACCTCCAGCGCCCTCCCGTTTTTTTCGTTGTTGGGCCAGCCAGATTCGGCCTAGTGTGTTTTTTCCTTGCCTGCGATTTTGTCCTTTATCCGGGAAATTGCTGTTTTACAGAAAAGTCCCTAGAGTTCATGCATTTAATAACTCATCAACCGTGCATCGGTTTAAAATGTTTTAAACATGTAAAATGCTTAGAATGTTGTGTAGATTAATAATATGCCACTTTCATCCATGTTTAAAATGTTTAAAATGCTGTTTATTGAAATTTGCTCAAATACCATGTTAAAATGCTTTATTCCATTACTAAATAAGCGTAGCTCGGTTTTAAATAAACTTTATATGTAAATGGGGTGGAAAAATGCCTAGTTTAACATGGTGCACTTTATTTTCCTGGTTAACAACAATAAAATATGGTTTAGGGCAGAACAGTACCAAATTCAAAATATGGACATGAGGATTTTCCGGAATTGTTGTTTGTTGTTCCGGCCTCATTTTAACTTGCCTAGATAGGTAGTTTTCATATGCTTCACCCCTTGCTATGTTTAAAAACATTTAATATTGTTGGGTACATAAACAAGAGAGAACAAATATTTGATGTGGTGTTTCGGCAATATGCAACTCGTTGCATATTGAGCTCCACTTAACTTGTAGTTTTATTTGTCCCAAATTGCCATGCCATGCCTCATTAAACCGGACATGCATCATACTTGTTTGTGCATCATGCCATGTTTATGCTTGTGCATTTACCATGTTGTTGGTTTCTTTCCGGTGTTGCTTCTTAGTTCCGGTAATGTTGCGATTGTGAGGATTCGTTCAACTACGTCTGTTCATCTTCTTCATGGACTCGTTCTTCTTCCTAGCGGGATTTCAGGCAAGATGACCGCTGCCCTGGATCTCACTACTATCATGGCCATGCTATTTGCTTCGTTCTATCGCTTGCTGCGCTACCTATCACCTGTTTATCAAGCCTCCCAAATTGCCATGTCAACCTCTAACCTTTTGCACCCTTCCTAGCAAACCATTGTTTGGCTATGTTACCGCTTTTGCTCAGCCCCTCTTATAGCGTTGTTAGTTGCAGGTGAAGCTGAAGATTGCTCCATGGTGGACATGATTATGTTGGGATATCACAATATCTCTTATTTAATTAATGCATCTATATACTTGGTAAAGGGTGGAAGACTCGGCCTTATGCCTGGTGTTTTATTCCACTCTTGCCGCCCTAGTTTCCGTCATACCGGTGTTATGTTCCCGGATTTTGCGTTCCTTACGCGGTTGGGTGATTTATGGGACCCCCTTGACAGTTCGCTTTGAATAAAACTCCTCCAGCAAGGCCCAACCTTGGTTTTACATTTGCCTCACCTAGCCCTTTTTCCCTTGGGAGTCGCGCTCTTGAGGGTCATCTTTACTTTATCCTCCCCGGGCCAGTGTTGGTCCAACCTGTCAGCCGCCGGTGGCCACCAGGGGCAACTCTGGGCTGGCCTATCGGAAGTTTGGACAATCCGGGGTGCCCTGAGAACGAGATATGTGCAGCTCCTATCAGGATTTGTAGGCACATTCGGGTGGCTTTGCTGGTCTTGTTTTACCATTGTCGAAATGTGTTGTAAACCAGGATTCCGAGTCTGATCGGGTCTTCCTGGGAGAAGGTATATCCTTCGTTGATCGCGAGAGCTTATCATGGGCTAAGTTGGGACACCCCTGCATGGTTTAAACTTTCGAAAGCCGTGCCCGCAGTTATGTGGCAGATGAGAATTTGTTAATGTCCGGTTGTAGATAACATGACACCGGATCCGAATTAAAACGCATCAACCGCGTTTGTAGCCATGATGGTCTCTTCTCGGCGGAGTCCGGGAAGTGAACACGGTTTTGGGTTATGTTTGACGTAAGTAGGAGTTCAGGATCACTTCTTGATCATTGGTAGCTTCACGACCGTTCCGCTTGCTCTCTTCTTGCTCTTATTTGCGTACGTTAGCCACCATATATGCTTAGTCGCTGCTGCAACCTCACCACTTTACCCCTTCCTTTCCCTTTAAGCATTGCTAGTCTTGATACCCATGGTAATGGGATTGCTGAGTCCTCGTGGCTCATAGATTACTACAACAATAGTTGCAGGTACAGGTTACGCGATGATCATGATGCGAGAGCGATGTTTGCTTGTTTTGGAGTTCTTCTTTTGCTTCTTCTTCGATCAGGGGATAGATTCCAAGTCGGCAGCCTGGGCTAGCAGGGTGGATGTCGTTTGAGCTTCTGTTTGTGCTTCATCCGTAGTCGGATGTTGATCTTATGTATGATGTGTTGATGTATTCTTGTGGCATTGTATGCCTCTTGTATGTATCCCCATCTATTATGTAATGTTGATGTAATGATATCCACCTTGCAAAAGCGTTTCAATATGTGATTCTATCCTTGGTTGGACCTTCGAGTCTCTTTAGGATAGTATCGCATATTGGGCGTGACAAGTTGGTATCAGAGCCTCGACCGACCATAGGAGCCCCCTTGATTGTTGGCCGTTGTTGAGTCTAGAAGAAAACTATTTTGAGTCTTAGGATTATATATATCGGAGAGTAGGATTCTTTTTACTCCTCAGCCCCTTCGTCGCTCTGGTGAGGTCTCTTGACGTAGATGTTTTGACTTTCCTCTCCTTAAATTTCACTAAAAAAATTTAGGATCACGCGGGTATCTTGGAATCGTTCCGATGGTTTTGTGACGAGAACATTGTTCTTGGTGCCTCCTGTCTTTTATGTGGCAGTGACCCGGGGAGTTGAGCTCCGAGGTGTTGTCGTCACAAATTTATCGTTGCAGTTCTGGAATACCTGAGTTTTGCCGACATCGAAAATCTCTTTTATGCAGTTGTTGGTGAGATAACATTGACGCCACCTAGTACTGGGGCGGGAGTTCGGGAGTATTTCCATAACTCGTATAACGGATGCTTTTCAAAGGTTGAGGTACATGATTTCCGGAGTTTTCTTGGTTATGTGTTGACGGATGGACACAGCTGGATGTAGGGATTGTTAGTTTGGGTGAGATATATTGCTTCCCCTGTATCCCCAACACCAGATTGCATAACCAGAAAGTTTCGGGAGTTTATAGGTGGGAATTCAAGTAGCTCGTAGGATATCTTTCCAATAGACATATGATACGATTTGGGATCTATCATATGTTTGTTCCGGCTTATTCTACAAGCAAAATCCTTTGTTTTGTTTTATTTATGGTATTCGAGTTGCTTCGAAGTCAAATGTTGAATCCATACCTTTCCTAAACGGTGTTCTCATATTTCTATGTTAATACTAATCCTTCTTGATCATCGAGGTCGTCATGTTAATTCTTTTTCAACCGGTGTGCTTCTCTTCAAGTGGTTCCGATCATTTTCAACATCCGCAAGATCAACTCTAAGTTTTCTCACCAGTGTTTGTTTCATCCATTCCAAGTTGTCTTTGTTTTCCCTGCCCTCCCACCCTTTTCTTCAAGGACTCAGATTTCTTAATCGGGTATCCATTTTATTGACGGGAAGACTCTCCATTCTTTTCCGTCAATGTTCTTATCTGGTGATTTCCCATGAAGATGCTCAACAGCTTCAAGTTCATCATTCTTCATTCTTGTATTATTTTCCTGTGGATCCAATTCAAGCTTTCGGTGTTGATCATATCCATTTCCTCGTTTCAAATGTTTTTCCATGTCGGTGCACCTCTTAATTGTTCACCTCTCTCTATTCTTATCCGGAGTGCTCAAGATATCTCAGAAGAATCAAGTTCCCATTCTTAATCCGTTCGAGTTACTTCAAGGTTTTTCTCTCATTCAAGCTATTTAATTCTACCGAGGCAATCTCTATTTCAAGCAATCCTTCAATGATGTTTCTTTCGAGTGGGCCCTAACCCACATGTCTTTTCCTAGGATCTTACCTAACTCTTCTAATTTTTCCGGAGCTATTCCCAAATTCTTTTCCAAGTTTGACGTAAGAATGAATTATCATCAGTCATATTCCTTCTTCAAGATCGCTTTTAAAACATTTTCATCATTGGTTCAACATTTCTATTCTTCTTTGCTCCGGAGTGTCTCATAAATTGTCATGGTGGTTCTCATCTTCATTCTCAACATTTCAAGACCGAAGAAGTGTTTGCTCTAAATCCTGTCCCTTCTCTCGAAGATTCATGGCTTTCTTAAATTCTTTTCACCCATCCGGAGCAATTCAAGAATCTTTTCAGATTGATTCTCCGTAGCCCATCATCTCAGAATTATTCATTCTCAGCTTTCAACTCTTGTTCTCGAATTCTTTCGGTGCATCATTCAAATACCCACTAATCGGTTCATGATCTCTTCGTTCTCATTTATCTAAGTCCCCTCAAGTATCTTCATTCGTTTTCCAACTCTTCCCGGTGAATTGTGCCTTCGCTAATCTCATCTTCAATTCTTACGGTGGTTCGTTCAAGATTTCACTTCCTTCATTATCATATCAAAATATTTGTTGTTTCCAAATCCCACTGGTGATTCCATCAATACCTTCTCAAGTTTGCGCTATATCTCTCTTAATCCTTTCTACGGGAATAAGTAGTATGCCAAATCCATTGCTTGTCATCAATTTAATTTGATGAAGGATAAGCATACAATAAATCTTATTGTTATTTCCTCGAGGTGATTCAATTTTTTTCTTCCGGAGATTGTTCATGATGAAGTAATTCTCGGTTCTAGTGTTTCATCTTTTCTTTTCCGGAGTTCCAAGTTTTCCGCATTATCTCGTCGCGAAGCTCCTTCTAAATCATCGCAAGGCTTCACCTGGTGTTTTCAAGTTCTCTTTCTTTCTATCATCCTTTTATTACCAGAGTTCTTCATGGAGGCTCTACATGATGGTTCGTCAAGGATTCTTTTCATTCTTCAATTGTTCTTCAAGATTTCTCTTGAACTTATGACCCGCCAAGCTATACTCTAAAATAAACATGGTGCACAACACATGTTTTGTTTTGAGGAGTTCAAGCATTCTTCATCTTGAATCCAAAGTGCAATTCTTTCTACCTTATCTTTTGAGGTGGTGTTATGTCACTCTTGACAATTTCCTTCATGTTTCATGATTCATATGTTGTCAGGCATGAGGTATTTTAAATCCATCATTTTCTCTTCGTTCAAGAGATCTTTTCAACCAATCAACTTCTTCATTGGAGTTATCCTGTGTCAGATTTCACCTAAAGCCTTTCCTTAAGGGTTGTTGCTATTTGTGGTGATTATGCATGACCCAAGCTTGCTCTTTATCCTCTTGGTGGAAGAAGTTTTCATCTCTTTGTTGCTCTCAATCAAATCAACGGTTTCCATTAGTGGCCGGTTGTCACCTCATAGTCTCGAGATGTTTTCCATAAGCCCACAACAAGCTTGTGCTTCTCGTTGTTGATTTTCCAATAACTCCGTTCGATTCTTATTTGCAAGGATGCTTTCCAAGTTCATTTGTGGCAGAAGTTGGCATTTTCTACTCCATTATGTTATTCCAATGATCTATCTTCTATTCTTTCGTTACGGAGGCATTGTGATGTTGTGCTCTTCACCCATCACCTCGTTTTGTGAGGATCGTGTTCTTTTCTTGCTTATCTATTTAACCGGAGTGTTGTATCATCTCTTCAATATCTTTTCATCTCATCAAGTTTTTCTTCTCTTTTCTATCGGAGTGCTGTCTAAATTCTGTCATTCTTGTTCCTTGGCTATCTCATTATACTGAGGTGGTCATATTCTTTTCGTTCGTGAAGCTCTTATTTCCATGTCTTTCAACCTTCAAGTTCCCGTAATACTCCTTGTTCCTCTTTTCTAATGGATTGTTTGCAATCTCGTTCATCTCTATTGTACTCTTTCTTTTAAATTGCTCAACCTCTCAAGGTTCGTGGTTTCACTCGTTCGTCAAAGAAGCAACTTAGTTTACATCTTATCTCCCTCTTCCTTTTCCCTCCGGTGCCATCCTAGATCTCGGGACGAGATCCTCTCGTAGTGGTGGAGTGTTGTAACGCCCCGGATACAACTTTCCATATTCGTAACTCCGACTCTTGACATTTACGGCTATGTGATTTATTATTTCCTCCGTGGTTGGGTTTTTGTCTGTTGTTTTGCATTTTGTTCTTGTTATGCATCTCGTCTCATGTCATCATTCGCATTGCATCGGCATCGTTTTCATAAAGCTTGCATCCGCTCGTAGTTGTCGTGTCCCCCCTTGCTTTCGTTGACTGTTCCGAGACCAATCGGGTTTTCGCCTCCCTCTTGACCATGACCACCTAACCTCTCTTGCCAGCTCGCAGCCCCCTCGCGTGCGTCCGAAACTTGCCGCGAAATCGAACCGCTCAGTCGTCACCGTTGGATTCGGATCATCCCCAAACATCTACAAAACATATCCGTTTTCTTATTTTGACTCCCTAGCTATTTATTCGCGACCGTCCAATTAAGATCGGAGGGACCAAATACACCTAACCAAAATTCACCTACTATATAATCAGCCTAGCTAACCCTAGAACCTAGCCGTCCCATCCATTCCAATCCCGCAGCCGCCGCCGCCACTCTCTGGCATCTCCTCGGGATCTCCTCCCGATCCAATCTCCCCGACCACCTTCCTTGTTTTCTGTCGACGCCCAATCCTCAGCCTCCACTGCCCATCGCCCGAGCCAACGAGAGTCCAGCCACAACCTCCACCTCTCCTGCAGCCCCGTACGCTCCTCTGCCCGACCTCCGCGCACCGATAGCCGGCGAGCAACAGCCCAAGGCCGAGCAGCCCATGAGGCACCAGCCTCCTCATCTCCTTGCTGCCTCGCGGGACCTGCTTCCCCTCGTCGCAGCCACACATCAGCAACCCCAGGACCGTCGCCTTCTTCTCCCCGTCTCTTTCTTCCTTCCCGCGCGTCTCTCTCTCTCGCTCAGTGCCCCTCTCTCTCTGTGTGTGTCTTCTCTGCCCAGGAGCAGGAACCATGCCTTGGACGCCAAGCTCCGCCGTTGCCGTCCCGTGCGCGCTGCCGTCGAGATTGCCGGTTCCCTGCTGAGGCGCACCGGATCTGGCCATTCCGGCCGCTTCCCACCGACCCCGTCGCCAGGAGCCCGTGACAAGTACGCCGCCGCCGTACTGCTTCACGGAGACGAGGACGAACACAAGCTCCTACCTCCCTGGCCGCTTCATCCAACTGCGTGCGTTGACTAGCGCGAGCGCGTGGGTCGCGCCAAGCCCAGCGCCCCCCTTCCGGCCTCACCTCACTGCAATTCCGGGCCATGGCCCATGGTGAGGCCACCTCCAGTGCCCTCCCGTTTTTTTCGTTGTTGGGCCAGCCATATTCGGCCTAGTGTGTTTTTTTCCTTGCCTGCGATTTTGTCCTTTATCCAGGAAATTGCTGTTTTACAGAAAAGTCCCTAGAGTTCATGCATTTAATAACTCATCAACCGTGCATCGGTTTAAAATGTTTTAAACATGTAAAATGCTTAGAATGTTGTGTAGATTAATAATATGCCACATTCATCCATGTTTAAAATGTTTAAAATGTTGTTTGTTTAAATTTGCTCAAATGCCATGTTAAAATGCTTTATTCCATAACTAAATAACCGTAGGTCGGTTTTATATGTAAATGGGGTGGAAAAATGCCTAGTTTAACATGGTGCACTTTATTTTCCTGGTTAACAACAATAAAATATGGTTTAGGGCAGAACAGTACCAAATTCAAAATATGGACATGAAGATTTTTCGGAATTGTTGTTTGTTGTTCCGGCCTCATTTTAACTTGCCTAGATAGGTAGTTTTCATATGCTTCACCCCTTGCTATGTTTAAAAACATTTAATATTGTTGGGTACATAAACAAGAGAGAACTAAATATTTGATGTGGTGTTTCGGCAATATGCAACTCGTTGCATATTGAGCTCCACTTAACATGTAGTTTTATTTGTCCCAAATTGCCATGCCATGCCTCATTAAACCGGACATGCATCATACTTGTTTGTGCATCATGCCATGTTTATGCTTGTGCATTTACCATGTTGTTGGTTTCTTTCTGGTGTTGCTTCTTAGTTCCGCTAATGTTGCGATTGTGAGGATTCGTTTGACTACGTCCGTTCATCTTCTTCATGGACTTGTTCTTCTTCCTAGCGGGATTTCAGGCAAGATGACCGCTACCCTGGATCTCACTACTATCATTGCCATGCTATTTGCTTTGTTCTATCGCTTGCTGCGCTACCTATCACCTGCTTATCAAGACTCCCAAATTGCCATGTCAACCTCTAACCTTTTGCACCCTTCCTAGCAAACCATTGTTTGGCTATGTTACCGCTTTTGCTCAGCCCCTCTTATAGCGTTGTTAGTTGCAGGTGAAGCTGAAGATTGCTCCATGGTGGACATGATTATGTTGGGATATCACAATATCTCTTATTTAATTAATGCATCTATATACTTGGTAAAGGGTGGAAGACTCGGCCTTATGCCTGGTGTTTTGTTCCACTCTTGTCGCCCTAGTTTCCGTCATACCGGTGTTATGTTCTCGGGTTTTGCGTTCCTTACGCGGTTGGGTGATTTATGGGACCCCCTTGACAGTTCGCTTTGAATAAAACTCCTCCAGCAAGGCCCAACCTTGGTTTTACATTTGCCTCACCTAGCCCTTTTGGCCTTGGGACTCGCGCTCTAGAGGGTCATCTTTACTTTATCCCCCCCCCCCCGGGCCAGTGCTCGTCATGAGTGTTGGTCCAACCTGTCAGCCGCCGGTGGCCACCAGGGGCAACTCTGGGCTGGCCTATTGGAAGTTTGGACAATTCGGTGTGCCCTGAGAACGAGATATGTGCAGCTCCTATCAGGATTTGTCAGCACATTCGGGTGGCTTTGCTGGTCTTGTTTTACCATTGTCGAAATGTCTTATAAACCGGGATTCTGAGTCTGATCGGGTCTTCCTGGGAGAAGGTATATCCTTCGTTGATCGCGAGAGCTTATCATGGACTAAGTTGGGACACCCCTGCAGGGTTTAAACTTTCGAAAGCCGTGCCCGCAGTTATGTCATAGATGGGAATTTGTTAATGTTCGGTTGTAGATAACTTGACACCAGATCCGAATTAAAACGCATCAACTGCGTGTGTAGCCGTGATGGTCTCTTCTCGGCGGAGTCCGGGAAGTGAACACGGTTTTGGGTTATGTTTGACGTAAGTAGGAGTTCAGGATCACTTCTTGATCATTGCTAGCTTCACGACCGTTCCGCTTGCTCTCTTCTCACTCTTATTTGCGTATGTTAGCCACCATATATGCTTAGTCGCTGTTGCAACCTCACCGGTTTACCCCTTCCTTTCCCTTTAAGCTTTGCTAGTCTTGATACCATGGTAATGGGATTGCTGAGTCCTCGTGGCTCACAGATTACTACAACAACAGTTGCAGGTACAGGTTACGCGATGATCATGATGCGAGAGCGATGTTTGATTGTTTTGGAGTTCTTCTTTTGCTTCTTCTTCGATCAGGGGATAGATTCCAGGTCGGCAGGCTGGGCTAGCAGGGTGGATGTCGTTTGAGCTTCTATTTGTGTTTCATCCGTAGTCGGATGTTGATCTTTTGTATGATGTGTTGATGTATTCTTGTGGCATTGTATGCCTCTTGTATGTATCCCCATCTATTATGTAATGTTGATGTAATGATATCCACCTTGCAAAAGCGTTTCAATATGCGGTTCTATCCTTGGTGGGACCTTCGAGTCTCTTTAGGATAGTATTGCATATTGGGCGTGACAATACCGACGATCGAATCTCGGGCAAGTAACGTACCGATTGACAAAGGGAATTGTATACACGATTGATTGAATCCTCGACATCGTGGTTCATCCGATGAGATCATCGAGGAGCATGTGGGAGCCAACATGGGTATCCGCTGTTGCTTATTGACCGGAGAGGCGTCTCGGTCATGTCTGCATGTCTCCTGAACCCGTAGGGTCTACACACTTAAGGTTCGGTGATGGTAGGGTTGTAGAGATATTAGTATGCAGTAACCTGAAAGTTGTTCGGAGTCTCGGATGAGATCCCGGACGTCAGGAGGAGTTCCGGAATGGTCCGGAGGTGAAGAATTATATATAGGAAATCAGGTTTCGGCCATCGGGAAAGTTTCAGGGGTCACCGGTATTGTACCGGGACCACCGGAAGGGTCCCGGGGGTCCACCGGGTGGGGCCACCTATCCCGGAGGGCCCCATGGGCTGAAGTGGGAGGGTAACCAGCCCCTGGTGGGCTGGTGCTCCCCCCTTGGTCCCCCCTGCGCCTAGGGTTGGAAACCCTAGGGGTGGGGGCGCCTCCACCTGGCTTGGGGGGCAAGTTTCCCCCCTGGCCGCCGCCCCCCTTGGAGATTGGATCTCCTAGGGCCGGCGCCCCCCTAGGGGGCCTGTATAAAGAGGTGGGGAGGGAGGGCTGCCGCACCCATGCTCTTGGCGCCTCCCTCCCCCCACGCACCACCTCTCCCTCTCGCTGAAGCTTGGCGAAGCCCTGCCGAGATCGCTGCTGCATCCACCACCACGCCGTCGTGCTCTTGGATCTTCATCAACCTCTCCTTCCCATTTGCTGGATCAAGAAGGAGGAGACGTCTTCCCAACCGTACGTGTGTTGAACACGGAGGTGTTGTCCGTTCAGCACTAGGATCATCAGTGATTTGGATCGCGACGAGTACGACTCCCTCAACCCCGTTCTCTTGAACGCTTCCGCTCGCGATCTACAAGGGTATGTAGATGCACTCCTCTCTCTCGTTGCTATATGAACTCATAGATTGATCTTGGTGAAGCGTAGAAATTTTTTATTTTGTGCAATGTTCCCCAACAAATAACATGTGGCCTAGAATTGATGAATGGCAGCTTGGTTGAAGTCATGTTGAAATGCAAATGGAGCAGCTAGATTAGATGACTCAATGAGCTCAATAGCTCCCGGATATTTATCCGGATGAGTGTGAATATTCTCTAGATCAATGCAGACATGGAGTGACAAGCCTTTAGGAATGACAATAGTGGTAAAGATGTCGGCTTGGACACTGGTGTGAAAACGACTATCCTGGGAATCCCTAACAACAGTAAACTGATCAACATCGCGACACGATAAGAAGCGGTGGGAACCTCGTTGAAATGCTTAATATGGCGGCCGAGTGGTAATGGAGGCTCAAGTGAGATATGATGAGCATCACCGTGGGGTTGCCCCGGAGGAGGAGGAGGCTGGAAGGTTGGACGACGAGTGCCCAACTTGGGTGCAGAAATGCGAACACCAACAAACGGGGCCGGTTCCACCTCCTCAAGTTCATCCTCAAAGTCCGACCCCTCCTAGGAGGAGTCGCTAGATGAGCTGGGAGGATGGGCAGCATGCTTCAGAGGATAAGCCTGCTCCTGGGAGTCATCGGAGCCACCACGACGATACGAACGAGCCGGCCCACCGGTGACTTGCTTGCGGGCGGAGTGCTTGGTCTTAGGCACCATGACCTAGGGGAGAAGGAAGACTCAAATCAATACCCCACTATAGATCGAGGAATCGATGCATGAGGGAGAAAAGATATGGCCTACCTTGAAGTGAGGAACACGGAGGAAGCTGGTGACCGTAACAAATCAGGCAACAGGTTGAGTGTGGCTGCCGGGGCTTGAGCGAAGACCGAGGTGGACAAAGGTACCGCGGCGAGGGACGAGGCCACGTTGCGGATCCCGAGCAGAGAGGAGCCCCGGCGAGGGGCTCAACGGCGTGTGGCCGCGGAGAGAAGCCACGGGACTGGAGCGGCGGCGGTGGGGAACAGTGAAGAAGTGGATGAGGGTAGCAGTTCCGAAAACCTACCCCACACTATATATAGGAGCTGGTGAAAACGACCAGACGACCGGAGCCTACGGATGACCGAAGTCGAATAAAGGCCCGGACGACCGGGAGGGCACGGACGACCGGCGCCTGAGCCAGGAAAAGAAAGTATGACAGAGATGTTTTTACGGACGACCGGGAGCCCTCGGACGTCCGGCGCCAAGGCCAGGGAAGGAGACCAGAGAGTATTCTACGGACGTCTGGATAGGCCGGACGGCCAGGCTGAGTTCAACAGAGAAGAATTTACGGACGTCCAGAGGTCTACGGACGTCCGACGTTGGAGAAACGCCCTGACGTCCGGTAAACCACGGATGTTCGATGCCAGAATTGAAGAGAGGTCAAGGTGCAAGTGTATGTGCTGCTAATCATGATGAGGAGATGATGATTATCGTCCATAGTAAGAATTTCTTATTAAGTAACTAGTACCTTATCCCAATCAATAATAACCATATACCACTCCAATATTGTTCTAATGATACGAGTGGTGGCTACTGCCACCATGTATGAGTAGACGTGACATGACACGGAAAGATTTGAACTTTGCGTGCATAATCACTACTCCATCATGGAAAGCACCATATTTAGATGTTATGGTAGCTTTGAGAGTGTTTGTTCTTTTTATGCATCTCATAGAATGAGGATACTCATGAGTTGAGTGTCTCCCCCTACATATATGCCCACATCAAGACAAGACATTAATTTCATGCATGAATGGGTACTAGATTTCACATAATATTGTCAAGCTCCAAGATACCAAGTTCACGCCTAAGCTGACAAAACCTTGCTTCATCCAATGGTTTGATGAAAATATCTGCCAGTTGCAAATCTGTACCAATGTGATCAATGTGAATATCACCCTTTTCAACATGATCTCTCAAGAAGTGATACCTAATATCAACGTGCTTGGTGCGGAGATGATCCTCGGGGTTCTCAGCAATATTGATGGCACTTTCATTATCACATAGAAGAGGCACATGCCTATAGGTGATACCGTAATCCTTCAAAGTTTGCCTCATCCATAACAACTGAGTTGCACAACTGGCGGCAGCAATGTATTCAGCTTCTGCGGTAGAGAGAGCAATACAATTTTGTTTCTTCAAGGACCAACTTACCAAGGATCGTCCAAGAAACTGACATGCACCGGATGTGGACTTACGATCCACTTTGTCTCCAGCCCAATCCGCATCCGTGTACCCAATGAGATCAAACTTAGCATCCTTGGGGTACCAGAGGCCCAACTTTGGGGTGTGAACAAGGTATCTAAGAATATGCTTAACCGCCTTATGATGACTTTCCATAGGGAAAGCTTGAAATCTAGCACACACGCATACACTGAACATGATGTCTGGTCTAGATGCACAAAGATAAAGCAATGAACAAATCATAGAGAGGTAAGTAGATGGGTCAAAAGGAGTACCATTTGTGTCTTCAGTGAGAGCAATTTTGGTTGCCTTGGGTGTCTTGCATGGACTAGCATCAGACATGCCAAACTTCTCTAGGATATCCTTGAGGTACTTTGCTTGAGATAAGAAAATTCCTTCTTGAAATTGTTGAATTTGAAATTCGAGAAAGAACTTCAAATCCGCATTGAGTGACATTTCAAAATTCTTGGTCATTGAAGCCGCAAACTTCTTGCACAAATGAATGTTAAGAGAACCAAAAATGATGTCATCTACATAGATTTGGCATAGGATCAAATCACCCTTGTCCCTCTTAGTAAAAAGAGTGGGATCGATCACCCCTCTCACAAAACCATCATCGAGTAAAAACTTCTTCAAATGATCATACCAAGCACGAGGTGCTTGTTTGAGGCCATACAAAGCCTTTTGAAGTTTATACACATAGTCTTTGTGAAAGGGATCAACGAACCCGGGTGGTTGTGACACATATACTTCTTCTTGTAGAGGACCGTTAAGGAAAGCACTCTTCACATCCATTTGATGTAATGTAAAACCATTGAAAGCGGCATAAGAAAGTAAGATGTGAATGGATTCAAGACGGGCAACGGGGGCAAAGGTCTCACCAAAGTCCAAACCTTCAACTTGTGAGTACCCTTGTGCCACTAACCTTGCCTTGTTGTGGATGATTACACCATTTTCATCTTGCTTGTTCTTGAAAATCCATTTTGTTCCAATGACGTTGTGCTCGGTAGATGGCCTCTTGACTAATGACCACACTTGGTTGCGTTCAAAACTGTTCAACTCTTCTTGCATAGCAACTAGCCAATCATTGTCCATCAATGCATCTTGTACCTTGAGGGGCTCAACACTAGACACAAAAGAGAAGTGAGCACAAAAGTTTATCAAATGTTTACGAGCGACTCTACCTTCCGATATGCCGGTGAGAATTTTGCCAACATCAACACGACCGGCCACGCGAGGCATGATGGAGGTTAGGGTTTCTCGCGGTTCAACTTCATGTCCATCATCCATGTCCTCAACATATGGATAATTAATGTGCGGAGGAAGATCTTCTTGTTCATATTGCATTTGTTGAGGTTCGTCATCAATGATTGGACTTTCTTGTTCTTGCCCTTGGTGATGATCTTGTTCTTGAAGATTATCATGATGAGGAACTTGATCATCTTCTTCTACTTGGACTAAGGGCATCGGTTGATCAATAGGAACTGGTGACGGCATGGGTGGTGAAGTAGTTTGATGATGTGTGAAGCTTCTATCTTCTTATTCATCATCATGAGGTTCTTGTTCCATAGGAAGAAGTGCACCAACACCCATGCTCAAAATGTCTTGAGAAGAATCTTCTTCACCTACATCACTTAGATCAACTTGCTCCCCACGGGAGCCATTAAATTCATCAAACACCACGTCACAAGTTTCTACAACACATTCATTGGATTTGTTGTAGATTCTATAGGCATGAGAGTTTGATCCATAGCCAACAAATATGCCCTCAATTGTTTTGGATTGAAATTTTCCTAATCATTCTCTTTTGTTGAGGATGAAACATTTGCACCCAAATACACGAAAGTACTTGACATTTGGCTTGTTCCCAGTTAGGAGCTCATATGGAGTCTTTTCCAATATAGTGCGGAGGAAGAGCCGGTTTGATGCATGGCATGCAGTGTTGACAGCTTCAGCCCAAAAACTATGCGGTGACTTGTATTCATCCAACATGGACCTTGCCATCTCTACAAGTGTACGGTTCTTCCTTTCGGCAACAGCATTCTGCTGAGGAGTGTATGGAGCTGAATATTGATGCTCAATCCCTTCATCACTAAGGAATTCTTCCAAGGTATAGTTCTTGAACTCAGAGCCATTGTCACTTCTTATTGCAAGATATCTTTGTCAAACTTGCGTTGTGCTTGTTTGGCAAAATCAATAAAGGTGATCTTCGTCTCGTCCTTGGACTTGAGGAAAAACACCCATGTGTATCTTGAGTAATCATCAACAATGACAAGACCATACTTTTTCCCACCAAGACTATCCCATGAAGGAGGCCCAAAAAGATCCACATGAAGGAGCTCCAGGGGCCTTTAAGTAGACACAATGTTCTTGGGTGGGTGCTTTGATTGATGTTGCTTCCCGGCTATGCATTCACTACATACACGGTCTTTCTCAAAAGAGACATTGGTTAATCCAAGGATGTGATCCCCTTTTAAGATATCTTGAAGGTTTCTCATGCCGACATGGGCTAGCCGGCGATGCCATAGCCACCCCTTGTCTGCCTTGGCCATTAGACAAGTTGCATGGAATGTGCTCTCTTTCGAGAAATCAACCGTGTAAAGGTTTCCATCCAACTCTCCAACAAAGGCAACTTCAAGAGTATCTCTCTTAAAGACTTTCACATCCGTTAGTCCAAAGAGTGTATCATAACCAACAGAAGCCAATTGGCGAACAGAAAGAAAATGGTATTTAAGGGATTGGACATGCATGACATTTGCAAGAGACATGTCATTTGTGATAGCCACCTTACCCAACCCGAGTACCTGTCCTTTTGAACCTCCACCAAACATAATGCTCATGAATGGTTGAATAGCTTCCATGAAATCGTAGAGCAATTTGCTATCTCCGGTCATATGATTTGTACATCCGCTATCAATCACCCATTTCACTCCACCGGAGAAGTCAACCTACACACAATTAAGACTTGGTTAGAGGCACCCATTTTGCAATGGGACCTCTCAAGTTAGTCACAAGGGTCTTAGGGACCCAAATAGCATAGAACTGGAATGCATTTCGAGGACCAACAAATTTTGCAAAAACTTCTCCATCCTTAGTCTTACGAAGTACATAGGATGGAGGCATGAACTCTATAGCCTTCCCACTCACAACCTTACCTTTCTCCTTGTGCCCTTCTCTTACAAATGTTTATTTTAGAGGGGTTGTGCACTTTTGAGAGGACGTCTTCTTCTTGCTTGTGCTTGGGTCAAACCCAAGTCCCTCTTTGGCAAACACCTCATTGTGTTGGCTCAATATCTCATCAAGATTCTTTTGCCCTTGAGCACATGTCATGAGACCTTTCTCGATTTGAGCCTTGAGAAAACGATTTTTCTCAAGAATAGATGATAGATCACTACTAGAGTTAGTAGTACAAGCATCAACATTGATAATAGGAGAAGAGTAAGCCTTGGCTAGAGTTTCAAGATAAGTAAGTTTGAGCGTCTCAAAACTCTTTGTAAGAACGGTGAGCTCTCCTTCCTTAGTCTTGAGAGACACGGATAGAAGCTCACAATCCTTAGATAGAGAAGCATGAGACTTCACAAGCTTACTTTTATCATTCATTAACTCTTCGCAAGAGTCAATAGCCTTTTTCAAGGAGGCAAGATCATTAGTGTGAACAGCAATATTCGCACCAATTTTTAAGCATAGTTCATCATTTTGTGCTTCCTCATATTGGACTTTCCGCTCAAGGATTTCACATTTTTCCTTTTCCTTGGTGACGAGGGTTTCGAGTTCCTTAATGGTGATGGTGTGCTTACTCACCATCTCCATAAGCATACGAAACATAGTGAGCTTCTTTCCTTTGAGGGAGCACATGAACTTATTAAGTTTAGCAATCATAGGATCATGTAGATCATCATCCTCATAACTATCCTTCGCATCAAGATACTCATCACTAGGAGTAGAAGGAGTGAAGAGAGGATGATTTGATCGTGGAGTTACCTTGACCTTGTCAGAAGAGCTTTGGCCCTCTCCATGTTCAACCATGGCCTTTGCCATTAGTCACTTGTGAGCGTTGCCCTTGTAGTCTTTCATGTAGTTGTAGGTGACCATGTCACCACTCTTGTTTACTAACCTCAAGGTGTTTTGAGAGTCTTGAGCAACTTCGGCAACACCACTAACATCATCCGGATCAGATTCTTCTTGAGCAACCATTGATTTACCATCTCTCTTCATGAGCTTGGAGCTCAAAGGATTTGGCAACTTCTTCTTGGGAAAGGTCTTGGGAAACCTTGGCTTATCTTCTCTCTTCTCATACGGGCACTCGTTGGAGAAGTGGTTGGTTTCTTCACAGTTGTAGCATTTTCTTACTTTCTTCTTTTGAAATCTTCCCTTGAATTTTCCCGGGCTAAACTTCTTGACAAAGAGAGCCATGTCTTCATATGAAGGGCCCTCATCGGATTCAATCTCATCACCATCTTCATCATCATCATCATCATCTTCTTCTTCACTTTGCTCATCTTCACATACATGCTTGGCCTTCAATGCAAGATTGATCTTTGATGATGGGGAACCATGCATGGCAAGATGTTTTGTGGCATTAGCCTTTGACTCTTCAAATAGTTGGAAGGTGGATATGATGTCATCTATAGTCATTTCCTTGAAGGTATGGTGTTGTCTTATGTCCCACACCATTTGATGATGATATGGGGCAAGAGCATGAAGCAACTTATCCACAAGGAATCGCTTAGTCATGTTGAATCCATCTTGTGTCTTGTCACACTCACATGACTCAATATCGACAATGAGAGTCATGAGACGCTCATGGAGTTTATTGGGGGTTTCACCTTTCTCCATACAAAAGTTTTGCAATTGCCACTTGGCAATTTCATATTGAGCACTCCGGAGGGTAGAGGTGCCAGTCTTGGATCTTATAATACTTTCCCATAGTTCCTTGGCACTTGTGATGTGTATGAATGGTCTCGTTTGCTTTTCATCCATACCTCTCCTTATACACATGATTGCAGTGTCATTGAGGTTCTTGTCATATATTTCTCCTGGTGTGGGGTTCTTTAGATAAATCACATGATAGCCATACTCCATGATCTCCAGCATCTCATTGTTTCCATGTCGAAGATGATCCTGCATAGCAACTCTCCACAAAGCAAAATCGGAAGTGGCACTAAGTAAAGGAGGTTTGCCTTGAGGATTATATCTTGGTTTCTCAACCTGGGGTCTTGCATGAAGCCAAGGAACACTGGCATGTTCATTGCTAGGAGGTTGTTGACCAAGTGACGGAGTAGGCATAGTTGGCCTCGAAGCCGCACCACCCGAGAGTGGTGCATGCACCGTGGACAACGTGGCTAATCTCATTTGGACCAAGGCCTCAAGGGAAGCATCATGCTCCTCTTTTTACTTAGCAAGGGCCCGTTCTAGATCCTCAGACGTAAAGGACTTGACTTCAGAGGAAGCCTCGCCCTTATCCTTCGGATATACAACCAGGGGAGTCCCATCCGGGTTCATCTTGCTCTAGGGCGGTTAAGCCACAAGAATAGAGCACGAGGCTCTGATACCAATTGAAAGGATCGAGATGGACCTAGAGGGGGGGGGTGAATAGGTACAACTACAAATTTTAATTATTACATAGCAATTTTAGGCAATAGTGCGGAATATGAAGATGAGCCTAACAATTGCAAGTGAGTACTAAATACTAAGCAAGGAACCCAAGCACATACGTAAGCAAGCACAATATGATGTAAGTAAGTGCAAAAAGACAAATAACCACAAGTAGAGAATTAGGGTTAGGAATAACCGCAACTCCGGGAGATGAGGATGTATGCCGATGTTCACTTCCTTGGAGGGAAGCTAGTCACCGTTAGAGAAGTGGATG
This sequence comes from Triticum dicoccoides, assembly GCF_002162155.2. Classification (NCBI taxonomy): domain Eukaryota; kingdom Viridiplantae; phylum Streptophyta; class Magnoliopsida; order Poales; family Poaceae; genus Triticum; species Triticum dicoccoides. The sequence continues at coordinate 116,807,529 of NC_041383.1, forward strand.
TTACCATGAAGGCACACCAACGCCACGAAGGCTCACCCTATTCTCCCTTTGAGACAACACCATGGAGGCGTTTCTCAACCACTAGTGGTAGACCTTGGGGTGATCTCCAAACCCTTACAAACTTTCCGGGGGTAATCACAAAGGTTGATTCCTCTCCGAAAGACTCCTACCGCCTAGGAGTCTCCAACCTCCAAGAGTAATAAGAACGTTGGGTAAAGCTCAAGACTTGCTCAAATCACAAATTCCTTTGGTGCAAAGAAGAGGAAGGAGTGGATGTATCACTTGATTGGAGAACTTCTCTCAAATGCTCCTAGAACATTTGGGAATCTAGGATTTGGTGTAGGTGATTGAGAGAGAGAGTGAGGAGTGTTCTTGGCAAGCTCAAAGTGAATGGTCGACCTTATCCCGTGGAAGGGGAAGGTATATATATATATAGTGGGTGTGGAAAGGTGACCGTTTGGGACACATAAGTGCACAGGATAGGTCGGACGTTCGGACAACATCGGACGTCGGTGGCACAAATAAGTCCGGACGTCCGACAGTCATCGGACGTCCGGCCACTGTGAATATGTGAGCCACGAACCAGTACACAGGACACGGACGTCCGAGACGGGCCGGACATCCGGAGCCTGACGACCGAAGAGTCCGGAAATCCGTAAATACGGTTCTGTTGTGAAAGTACCGGACGTTCGAGACCTGCCAGACGACCGGAGGTCGGACGTCCGGAGAGTTCCGGAAATCCGCAAATATCATTCTGTAAAGGAACACCGGACGACCGGAGGGAGCCGGACGTCCGGACAACTGAGAGGAACCTGATGTTCGTAGAGCACCGGACGTCCGGAGACAAAGTATAGGAGCTATGGATTTTGAGCAAGTCTTTCACTAGATCCAACGATCCCCTCTTAATAGTGCGGGATCCCTATACTCAAGAACAAACCATAAACAAAGTCAATGTCTTGTATCTCCATTCTTTAGTTATACGCTTTTTCTCCCTAGTCATGATCCATACACATGGTCTTTGAGACATTATCCTGAGATATACTTGATAAACATGATTAGTCCCTAGCATACGTGTTGTCATCAACATCAAAATATGATTAAGGGCATGATTGCACTTTTAGAGGCATGCAGCACCGACGATGACAACCTTTCTATCGATGCAAGGGCAGCAGAAGCTCATGACGCTGTTGATGCCACCACCATGCACGAGGTTGATGCAAGGTGGGACAAGTACGTATACAAGGCAAAGTACTCAATCTGTTTGGTATTTAGCTTTTTGATTATGTTTTTAGTGAGCTTTTTGATTCAGATAATCTGTTTACCTGATGCCTTCATTCCAGGTAATCTGTTTGTCTAACATTTTGCTTTTTGATTCAGTGCTATCACTTATGGGGAGAACATAAATTTTCAATTGAGGCACTGTGATTCTCTAGCTACATGTATCATGTAAGTGATGTCTTTCCATGAATCTTCTATTCATTATATAACCTCTCAGGCCCTTACAAAAGAATCTCTGTTAACTCAATCTCTTTCTGCTGATTCTTATAGGGTCACCAACCACACATGTATAAACCATGTCTCCCTACTGTAATTTGATGATTTATTTACATGTGGCATAGAAGAGTTCAAAGTTCACTCCGAGAAAGAATTGCATAGCATGTACATTTGCTAAAACATGGATGTGCTGAACTTTCGACGGTTCCGATTGGTCGCTGACATAACCATTCCTCTTTTCATTGATAGGTCCAAAAGAGATCCTTATATCACCTTTGTTTATAGGTATTCAACGTGAGGAATTTCATACTTATGGAGTGGAGCTATCAAATATATGTTATAAGTTTCTAAAACATCTATTATGAGGTAAAATCATTATATACATATTATTTTATGTATGTTTCGTCTGAGGCGAATCTACCGCAGCCATATGAAAGTTTTGGAAGGCACGGCTTATTGCATGATCACGAAGAAATTATTGGATAGTTCATCATTTTTATGTTTGTATGAACAAGAATTTTTGGTTGTTTGGCCTCACAAAGGTTCTTTGTTGAGCAGGATTTGAACAGAGCTTCCTCTGCCCCGGCCGATTCTGAGAAAACTAACCAGCAGAGAACATGAACAAATATAGTGACGAGAAAGGGTGGAGCTGAGTACACTACACATGGATATGATGGCCTCCCCTATGTTCTTTTTGGCAGTCCACTTAATCACTGACTCAACTTTATATGGGTGAGCTAACAAGCCCATGTTATGTCTTCCCTCTTTCTTTGTAAGTGAATGATTTCAGATTGCTGGTCATTATTCAACAACTATACTTGTGATAGACAAATGTGCTAAACTATAGTACTCCGTCCATCCCATGATAAGTTTCGCTATACTTGTAAAAGATTAATGTATATTCTTCTAAAGTTATAATACATTCAGGTCTGTGTATATCATTTGTATGCTGCAAACCTGAGTCGGGCAGGCAGCAACTGATTTTTTTCATTTGCTATCTTTATTATATTCTTCAATGCAATAAAATTTCTCATCTTGTACCTGAGATAAACCTACAATCTCGAGCACAAGGAAACTATAGATCACTTTTTCTATAGCTTCTGCGAACTTAAGTTATGGCTTTCATAAGTATTTAAACATCATGTCTTTTATATGGTTGTCTACCTTTCCAAAAGAGTTGACATTCTATTTGGTTTAATTCAAGGATTAATTGAGCTGTCAAACATAATATAAGATGAGACGCAAAAATAGAAGTGTATGCGCATTTGGTGAGATTAGGGGAATGTACTGAGTACTGACAAGTGACAAGCATATTTCCTTGCGTGTCGTCCTCGATGTTGCTTCCTTAGTTCACACAGTACTTTTCTTAATCTCTTTTGTCACAGATATTTGACACATCCAACTACCATGTTGGTTTTCTGATCATTCTTTTGGTCTGGACTATATATGATATATGTATTATATCATCATCACAATATGATTCTTCTTCTTCTTGCAGGGCGCTTCCGATGCACAGATGGTGGCGGTGAAGCAGCACGCCCGAGAGAGCGTGCAGGGGAGGAAGGAGTTCCTGGTGGAGGTGCTGATACTGATGGTGCTCAGCCACCCTAACTTCGTTAGCCTGGTCGGCTTCTGCGCGTAGGGGACAAGCGGCTGCTGTTGTACGAGTACATGCCCTTCGGCAGCCTGGAGAGTCATCTCTTTGGTAATACTTCTCAAAATTATTTAGACTTGCTAATAGAGCATTCGATGTTTAGCTTCTGCCAATCTGTACATTATGTTCTTAGATTTATTTTCCCTCAATACCTTGTTTAGTACAAGGAAGGACTGATCCAGGGTCGTTGATTATTGTTTATTTTATCACAGTTCGGTATTTTTCATCTGAAAATAGATTCATGTACAGAGTAAGGGTCGTTAAATAATTTTTACGGTGGGAAACATGGAGGATCTATCATAGGAGGATTCCATCAGATTAGTTGGAAATTAGAATGCCGCTCAACCTAGCATTAAGGTTGGTTGAGCCTCATGCACTAGCACATTGGATTAGTTGGAAATCAGAATGTACGATTAATTATTAGAGAACTATACATGCAGATTACTCATGTGTGTCTCTGTACCATGATTGCATAAGAAACACGTTAATTATGTAAGAGACGATAGGAGTAATGACATCATAGCTGGTGTACTAATGTTTGAGACTATTAGTTACATGAATCTATACAGCTAAGAGAAGTTGCATGATCTATACTTCTATAATCGATGTTGCCATGTTGGAGAATGTCGCTCCCAGTTAATTTCTATAAATGTGCACTACAAGCTAAAGGTGTGCAATTTCTATTGGATTCCAATATAGAAATTTGGACAATATATAAGGATCAATACAAATCTTATTGCCTTCCTATAAATAGATCTTTCAAAGGACATGTTCTAATACATCAACCATACATTGTTTGTATAAATGGATTCATTTAGATTTATTTTGTTTCATGTCCATGAAAGTTCTCTCGTCTTTTGATGTGCATTTTCTGTAGGGACTTGCTTGGTGTGAAAATTATGTGCATGCTTAATAGCTAATCAATACCGGGAACCATGTTTTAGTGTTTATTCCTTAACGTTTCCAATATACTAATGTGCCTACCTTTCTACGTTGTTCTTAACTGAAGTTGATTGTTCATGCAGGCACGAATTGGACTAAGAAATGGTGACAGAGGAGGAGAAGACCATGCAAGTACGTATGTGCCAAAATTGATAGATTTAACTCTAGGTATTGACAGAGGAGGAGAAGACCATGTCTTGTTCAAGTGCCAAATCAGCATCGCAATGCGCTGACTCATGGATGGCATCCGTCCATGTTCATTATTGGATACTTTGATAACACGCAAGTGAATTTCCGATGCATGCATGAATGCATCACCTATGATAACTAATATATGTCTGGTACAATATTTGTCCATGTGTTGTAGATAATTTGTACACCGCAAGTCACCATAAGTCAATATGTGTAGTACAATAAAACGGAAGAAGTTAACTAAGAGGATCCATCAACAAGGGTCCTATAAGGTGATGTTGTTGGAAGGGGCAAAAAATCCACCATATTTTAAATGCATATATATGTGCAACAAATAATAATAGGCCCGTAGCAACGCAAGTACTCCCTCCGTTCCGAAATAATTGTCTTTCTAGCCATCTCAAATGGACTACAACATACGGATGTATGTAGACATGTTTTAGAGCGTAGATTCACTCATTTTGCTCCGTATGTAGTCACTTGTTGAAATCTCTAGAAAGACAATTATTTCGGAACGGAGGGAGTAGATAGAGAAGAACATGCTATGTAATGTAAATAGGAAACAAATTCGAACCAGGCCGCCAGCCACCTACTCTCGCGATGTCGTGCTTCGTGCCCCATCTTGATTCCTGACCTAAAGTCACGAACGTGATGGAAGAAGCCCGACACGCTCCTCGCGCCCCCGGCCGGCAACCCGTGGCCTAGGAAGCTAGGACGAGTGACTCCGCGCGCCACCCATGCTGACGCCGCAACTCCTGACCTCCGGGGAGCTTGCGCGCGGCGCTCGCTCACTGAGCTCTGTGCGGTGCCCATACGTCGTCGACGGTTAGCGCCCTCGCGGATCCAGACACGATCTCTCCATCCATAAATCCACGGCCCCCGCCGGCCGCAGATCACACCGCACGAAGAAGAATACAAGTCACGCACTGCATGCTTAGCTGCACTCTGCACCAGAAATCCAGAATCTCCTCCTAGCTAGCTCATTGATCGCCATGGCGCAGGCGGAGAGCGAGCGCATGCGCGTGGTCATGTTCCCGTGGCTGGCGCACGGCCACATCAGCCCGTACCTCGAGCTGGCCAAGCGCCTCGTCGCCAGCGCCTCCGACAACCACCTAAACGTCGTCGTCCACCTCCTCTCCACGCCGGTCAACCTCGCGTCGCTCGCACATCACCAGACGGACAGGATCAAGCTCGTTGAGCTCCACCTGCCGGTGCTCCCTGACCTCCCGCCCGTGCTGCACACCACCAAGGGCCTCCCGGCCCGCCTCATGCCGGTCCTCAAGCGCGCCTGCGACCTCGCCGCGGCACGCTTCGGCGCGCTCCTCGATGACCTCCGCCCGGACATCCTCGTCTACGACTTCATCCAGCCGTGGGCGCCGCTCGAGGCCGAGGCGCGCGGCGTGCCGGCTGTCCACTTCGCCACCTGCGGCGCCGCTGCGAAGGCGTTCTTTGCCCACTGCCTGAAGACGGACCGGCACCCCAGCGCCTTCCCGTTCGAGACCATCAGCCTCGGCGGCGTCGACGAGGATGCCAAGTACACGGCGATGCTCGCCGCCCACCAAGACAGCACCGCGCTGGTTCCCGAGCGCGACCGCGTACCGCTCAGCCTGGAGCGCTCGTCCGGGTTCGTGGCCATCAAGTCCTGCGCCGACATCGAGGGTAAGTACATGGACTATCTGTCGCAGCTCTTGGGCAAGGAGATCGTCCCCACCGGCCCGTTACTCGTCGACTCCGGTGGATCGGAGGAGGAGCACGATGGCGGCCGCATCATGCGGTGGCTGGACGGCAAGGAGCCGGGCACCGTGCTGCTCGTATCGTTCGGCAGTGAGTACTTCATGTCGGAGCGCCAGATGGCCCAGGTGGCTCGCGGGCTGGAGCTCAGTGGGGTCCCCTTCCTGTGGGTGGTTCGGTTTCCGAACGCAGAGGACGACGCCCGCGGCGCGGCGAGGTCCATGCCGCCGGGGTTCGCGCCGGCGCGCGGGCTGGTGGTGGAAGGGTGGGCGCCGCAGCGGCGCATCCTGTCGCACCCTTCCTGCGGCGCATTCCTGACCCACTGCGGGTGGAGCTCGGTGCTGGAGTCGATGGCGGCGGGGGTGCCTATGGTGGCGCTGCCGCTGCACATTGACCAGCCGCTGAACGCCAACCTCGCGCTGGAGGTGGGCGCAGCGGCCGCGCGCGTGAAGCAGGAGCAGTTCGGGGAGTTCCAGGCGGAGGAATTGGCGGAGGCAGTCCGCGTGGCCGTGACCGGGGAAGAAGGTCTGGCGGCGAGGCACCGTGCGAGGGAGCTGCGGGAGGTGGTGGCGCGGAACAACAGCGACGACCGGCAGATCGGGAGGCTGATCCAGAGGATGGCGCAGCTCTGTGGCAAGGGTCAGACCATGCCAAATTAGCAAAGCCCTGCCAAATTAGTGAGCTTTTAAAGGCCGGTCTATGGGTGTATCTACGTCCTATATAAAAATAATTTTTTATATAATTTTTTCTGTGAAGCTAGCACAACAGTCCTTGGCAATTTCAGACTTGCTCAAACACCAGAAGATGGCAGTACAATCAGAGTGTGGACTTTGTGGCTCTGAAGATTCCTGGCGGCATTCTTTGATGGTACGCCGCGTTTGGGCATTATAGGATATATGGTGGAGGTTATGATGCAGTGTAAAGAGCTACTCCCTCTGTTCCGAATTACTTGTCTTAGATTTGTATAGATACGGATGTATCTAGAATTAAAATGAGTCTAGATACATTCGTATCTAGACAAATCTAAGACAAGTAATTCGGAACGGAGGGAGTAGATGCAAAATGCTTCATTTTCTCATTGATGGAGTCTATACCGCATGAGGATTTCATCAAGATACTTGTAACACTATGGGAAAGGCTACCCATGAGCATGTATTTCAGGGGGCCATTTTGTCAGGAATTATCTAAGGGAGCTTCAGATTTGCAAACTCTTAAAGTAATATGCAGCTGTTCAAACACCTCTAAGACAATATCACAAGTGGATCCCGCCACCTGCAGAAACTGCAAAAATTCGTGTTGAGGGTGTCATGTCATGCGACGCAATGTAAGGGACTTACAACGCATTTTGCAGGGATTTCATTGGAAAATATCTAGGCTTTTTAGCGATAAAATGTCAATGTGTGACTGGCCAGCACCATTGGAGGTTTTAGCTTATCGACAAGCGCTCTCACTTGCTCTTGACTTATCACTTGCAGACATACAGATAGCTTCAGACTGTTAAGGTGTGATCAAAGATATCCAGGAAATATGGGTGGGCTACACTCTAGCATTATCAAGGAGAACAATCTTACGTCTCAGCAGCTCTCTCATTGTTCTTTCATCTTCGAAGGAAGAAAAACTAATCTTAAGGCACATAGGCTCGCTAAACATACTCTAGGCCTTTCTTTAGGACGCCATACGTGGCTCCTTAATCACCCGGATCTACTTGTATTTCTATGAACTTTTATAATTAATAAAGTGGAGTAAGTTTAGACTAAAAAAGCATCCTATATGAAAAGTTTCTCGGGAAAAAAAATCCGATATGAAAAAAGAGTTTCTCAAAGAAAGAATTATATGAAAAAATAGTAATTAAATAAGAAGTCAAAAATCTGAAAATATTTTTGAAATAAACTTGACCTTCCATTGTATTTGTGAATTTTTTCTAATAAACCCCTTTGACTTCTTTTAAAAATAATATTTTTTCAGCCAAAATAGTGTTAACAATGACCTACAATAGAAAATATTTTTTGTTTTTTGTTTTTGCCCTGAAGTCAGCGCTAGTTTTTTACTAGTGCAAATTTATATACTGGTGCAAAAGAAAGTCAAGTTTATTCTAAAAAAACTTCTAAATTATTTTGACTTCTTGTAATTATTAATTTTGCCATGCTCTTTAATATACTACATACAACTAGGAACCAATGAGTATTTAACACTTTTAACACTGTTTTTTTTTAGAATAAAGAAAAAGACAGTGGTGTAGCGGTTGCCGTTGCCCACAGACGCCTTTCCAAATCTCGGGATCTGTGGTCCATAAAAACAAG